>NC_034411.1:95716640-96016640 GCF_002078875.1 Numida meleagris | reverse complement strand
CCATTATACTTACATTAGATTCTGTTTGTTCCTCCTGCAAATGCACTGACAGATTTTTGCAGCCCTGTACATGGCTTTTTTTAGTGTATGAAATGTTTGTAGTTATTTTAGCTATGGAGTTGTTAAAAATTATTAAAGAAGATCAAAGTTCACTCTCGTCTATCCTGAATTAAACCAAACAACGTATTCCTCTTTTAGAAACTAATGAATGGAAATTGGCTAGGAAGCCACGTACACCGAGATTTCTGGGCCTGCAAAAAGGATGTGATTACTTGATGCACATTTACAGAAATGTGTTTCTCCTTGAAAAGCCATTGTGATACCTATCTCCAATTCACTTCTTTTTTTCTTGCTTTTTGTGTTATGTAATATTAAAGTCTGAATTGAGATGGGAAGTAGTTAGATAATATTGTGGAACAATATTTACCCTGAAAAGCAAAGATTCTTATGTAGAATGGGAAAAAAAAACATGGCATGTCAAACAAAAAAAAACACAAAAAAGACAGAGACAAAACCCGGTAATAGGAATTCAGTGTGCTGGCACACTATGCCTTTTCTCAAGGTGACATTATTTAGTGTTAAGATGAGCAGCTCCTGATGGTTTAGAGCATCACAAAACATAGCACAAGCACATCTGTACTTGGTCACACTGAGTCCTGCTATCAGCCTAGTCTTCAAAAGTGGATGCTTAGGGCTAAGTCTAAGAACAAGAGAATAGTCTTTTTTTTTCCTTTCTCTGAGCTCTCAGTCTTCAAAAATTTGTGGCTCAGGGGCTTCCTCTGGTCCATCTATCCTACCGTCCATGGTATCCAGAAGCTAGAAATACTTCCTAAGGTATCCAGGGAGAAATCTTGGCTCCATTAACATCCATGCCATAAATGCCTTAATTTGAACAAAACAGGGCTTTACCTGCTTTTCTCTATTCTCAGTTTCCCGCTTCTCCTAACAGAAGCCACTTACAGTGGAACAAACCAGGGCTTGAAGCTTGGAATTGCATTTTGGGTACTGAACCTTAGATTCTTCCCCTAGGATTTCTCTGTGAGCTCACATTGCACATGCCCTTTCTCTCATGTACTGTTTCCTTCTACCTCCTCCAGCACTGTGTCCACATGATGACCACAGGTATTTGTTAATGACCTAGACTCCACTTTTTCTTCTCCCCAGGTTTTCTCCACAGAGAAACCTTGCCTGTACTACTGAATGTTAAGAAATAACTCTCATGTAAACACGTGGGAGGCAACACTTTGATCATATGTACTATCTTCTTTCCTCGCTTGGTTCAGGTCCTGGACAGGTTTTTATCACTTCACTTGACTGATGCCAAGCAAGTATGCTTTTGGCTAAACCGTTTAGGTACAGCTACTTTATTAAGTTTTTGAGCTCTTAGAATATCATTAAATATCTTAAATGAACTAATGAATCCAGTTAACATTCTAAAGAGAAAAGCATTTTATGCAGAGGTATTTTGAGGAACAATGTATGGGAAAAGCAAAATAAAAACTGAGTGACACTAAATAATCTCAAATTTACCTGCTAGAAATAAAGACCACCTGTCCTAAAGTTTAGGACATAGATTACATGATTCTGTATCCTAATCTTTAGGATATGTGATCTTTATTTCATTATATTATATATAATATATATTCTAGTATATATATATATATAGTATATTCTAATATAAGATATTCTATATTAGAATATCTTAACTAATTTTGAGAAGTCTAGAAGGCTTTTATATGATCTTCTGGAGATTCTCTATATATAGAAATATATACATGTATGTGCTTCAGTTTGAAGCAGAACTGACATAGTTACCAAAAATACATGCCTGTAACTAAGCTAAGGACTACTGCATGTTTATGTAAGTGTATTAATTTAAGCCATATGATAACTGGAAGATGAGTTGAAGACATCCTGCAGTCCAACTGAAATGATGGCCCCTTCCGCTCACATATGCCTTCATAATTGCTCATACTTTCAGCTTAAACACACAAGCAAACAAAACAAAATAACAGCAAAGAAACCCCAGTTCAAATATCTGGTTAAACTTAGTTCATGTGGTGATAGAAGAGGAAGAACACTAATACATTTGGGCTACCCATTCACCCCTGACTGAAGGATCTGAATGCACCTGTGACTGCGTAGGTGTGTTTTTCTACTCTTGTTGATTATCTTCTAAAGGTTTCTGATGGTAACCACATCCTCTCACCCAGAATTGGGAGGTGTTTATTAAAGTCACTGTGAGCACACAATGAGAAGCCCTCGCCCAAAAATATATCTGATATAGACATGATTGTCTATAATTTTCTCTTTAACCTAACTGTAAACATGACCTTTGCAAACCAACAGTACTTTCCAAACTGAAAAGGTGTTTCAGCTGCATAACAATGTAGTGCATCATTTTGCAGTGCTATGCACTTTCACCTTTGGGTAAAGTCAAATCAAAATGCAATTGTCTTGATTTGGTAATAGATGGGACCTGGTTTTCATCAGTGCAAATTACTCTCCAAAAAGCCAAGCATTAGACACTCAGATCCTTTTTCTTTTAAATAACAACTTTAATGCTCTGGTGCTAAAGGAGTGATCACCTTTGACATCAGAAAGGTCAGGAAATTAATGAGTAAGAATCCCATTTCTTCTGCCAGCCATCCCATTTTCTCTCCCAGAGGGGTGTCAGGTGAGTGCTACTAATGCTGAAGATTGTAAAATTTGGGCTGAAGGAATGAATAAAGAAAAAACAAATGAAATGATACCTCTTCTTTTTCCATTCCAAGTGAATTGGGTTTGGTAATTGACAATTCTTTTTGTGTTATCAGTTAAACTGGTGTTAAAGATAAATAAATGCAGTGGAGTCAGTAGATTTCTTTTTTTTTTTTTTTCCTATGAACGTGAAAACAAACAATTTTTTTCTACAAAGAACTCATATATATTAAAAAGTACACAGAAAAAAAAAAAAAACATCAAACAGGATTATCAATTCACTGTGGATGTCCAGGACTAAGATCATGAGCACAGGAGATCTCTGTTTAGTTGATGAACATGCACAGACTTTTCTTTGCTCTATTAAACACATAAAATTATTATGCAGTTAGCACTGGTAGTGTATTTTTTTCAAGGATTAATCCCCCTATTTAGATGCTTTTAGAAAGTCAATTGCATTTTTTCTCTAAGTTTATCTTCCCTAGAGGCATTATGTATATAAAATATAGTGACTTTTTCACTGTGGAAGTTGCTCAACTTCCAGCTGTCTTCTGACTTGATGAGAGAGTGACACAAGGGAGCCTTTGGGCCCCTGGGCTGTTCTCCCACCTCTCTGTTGCTGTAAGATGACAGACAGGACACATACGCCAAAAGGAAGCCATTCGCCAACCTACTCACAGGCTCTTCAGTATGGCTGGTTGGGGATGAAGTCCTCAGGCCCCTGGTAAGTTATGCACAATCATTCTACAGTCTCAAGGTTGCTACCAGAATATTCACGTACTAGTAAATACGTTAATAAATATAATTAACTAAGGCAGCTAAGGAAGGAGGCTAACAGATCCTTGGTTTGCTGGCAGTAGGTGAAGAGGCACTTTCAGAGGGGAACTGACTTTAGGGAGCCTGAACTCTGAGCTGGGGTGCATGTCCAGAATTTCTGAAGTTAAGATATCGCTCTCCTTCTTTCATCTCAGAAGAACACTTGTTCACTCTTTATCCCTTTCTGGCTCAGCATTTAAAACAAGACACAAGAAAAAGTGATTGCTTTACCAGTTTTGGGATCTATAATATGTCTAATTCAATGAAGATGGTGGAAAGATCCAAAAATAGCTTTAAACATTTTAGAACAGGTGTTTCCAATCAGTTAAACAATAAACAAAATTTCAAATATTCAAATTGCTGGAAGACAAGTAGTCTAGTATTGGCGAATTTCTGGTAATAATAATTGGAAGATATTTAGATGATGAAAAGATAATAAGGTTGCTTTAACATGTACAAAAAGAAAGTGGCATAAAGAAGTCTAGTCAATAGGAAGCCAATATGTTACTGGAAGTGATGAAGAAGTGGGAAAAGGAACATATACCAATATATACAATATAAAAAAATATTTATTTTTCCTAATTATTTGAATAGCATCCAATGTATGGCAGAAGCATTTCACAAAGTCTCCTGTTCCCAGAAGGCAATTTTATTGTCAACTCAAAAAAAGCAATTCAGTGCTAGAGAGAGTGGTGTACCCTCTCATCATCCAAGCTCTACAGTTTTCCCATACTGTGTTTCTCCAGCTGTAGAGGGCACAAGGTTACAGATCAGATTATTATTACTTTCAGGATTAACAAGATCTGATGAAAGCTGGTTCATAATATTTGCTTAATAATGTTATCAGGATGAAGTTTATTAAAAAGAGGGGAGTGAGCAGGCTGATAAAGCATCTTTTGAATTAAGACTTATAGGTAGCTTGGCAGAAGAGATATAGTAATACTACCTAAATCTTGCACAGAAATTTTCATCATAAAGCACTTGGAAAAGACATATCAAGGTCACATGTGGAGATTTTGGAATTGGCAAAAACTGAGAAGCAACTGAGCTGTATCACTGATGTGATGAAACTGCCATGCTGAGACCACAGATTAGCTTTGCTATGTTGCTGTATCTGATAACCATGGAAGTTATTAGGAATGAACAGCACACTGTGCTATACCCTGAATACATCTTTGCTATGCTTTTATGGAAATCAAGGCACAATGCTTTTCCTCTGACAGTAATGAATCTAATGACCAGTCCTTGGTCCTGTGACCTATTGTAGGACTAGTGGTGCTGTCTTTTTCAGCTGTAGACAAGGCAATTATATACAATGTATTACAGAGACTTTTTAACAAAACATAATTGATGCTCTCTCAGCCTAGATACTAAGAGAGATCTTCAGTTGGTGTAAGTGGACGTAGTTCTGTTTGAATTTTCACTTCTAAAATGTGGGTCTGATATGGAACAACTGAAGAACCAGTTCATTTGCTTATGTACATCACATGATCTGTGCTATATGATAACATCATCCAAAGAAGATGGAATATTCTTTAGAAAAGAAAGAATATTCTTTAAAAAAAAATTGTATTAAAAAGTCTTTTGTTAGAATGGATCATCTTTACAGGATATGGTTTGAACACGGTGTAGAATTATCTGTGAAGCAGCTAAGTGCATTCTGGGCTAGATATCTGTGTGTCTAATTTCATTGCAATACAGAAATAAAGGCTTTACAACATGCTCCATTACTGTGGCATGCTAACTTTGCTTATGAATTTTAAGCATTTGGCCCAGTGAGATCCAATTTAATCTTAATAGTACCAGCACAGGCTACAGGATGAGCTAAACAAATTGGGTCCTGCCAAAGAACCCAGGCAAGTTACTTCATTTTATAGTAATTGTGTTAAAGGTTTTTTTTTTTCCTTTTTAATTAACACCCAATATCTTCTCATCCCAGTAGCATTCTGTCATTCTCTGTCTGTTTTTATGTATGGGGTCAATCCCATCCTCATGGAAACAAGTCTTAAATCACTGCAATGGGAACACAACTGAACTGTGATTCACTGTGAGTTATAAAATGTCTGTCATTATATGGTTTTCACTGTGGTATTAAACAAGCCAGTCCTGCAACTCTGCACAGGGATGGGGAATTTACTAGCAGAGTACTCTAACTGAATAAGGGTTGGCTGAGCAAAGCCTTTGAGATCTTTGGTAGTCACACCACAGCTTTGCTATAAAGCTACCAAAGGAGAGAAAGGTAGGCTAGGTGCAATGACAATTAGTCTATTGGTCATAGTGTGGGAAATGCTAGAAGGGTAAATATTGGTGATTTGGTTTAGTTGCACTTGGGGATTATTTTACAGCCATTGAAGTCAATGGTGAAACTTGGACAGAGACTGCATGTTTGCTTCACATCAGCTAACAAACAGCTGTCAGATGAGAAGAGTTGTCAGATAATGACCTGAGCTGAATTTGAACAAGCCAAATTTTACAGTTTGTTTTTAATGATACAAGCTGTGTTTTTGTTGTTGTTGTTGTTGTTGTTTGTTTTTCTGTGTTAAATTGAGGGTTTTAATACACAACTTCAGAAAAATGCCCTTTCTGCCTCTGTTTTCCTAGGCAACTTAAAGGCATATTGCTACCACCTTATTAATAGAAAGGTGATTAATAAATAGCAATTGTTTGCCATCACTTAAGAATGGACATATCTGTTGGCTAAACCCACTGTATTTCATAGGAAAATGTTGGAGATGAAACCAAACCATTATATAAACAATTAAAGAACTGGAAAACCTCCACATAAAATGACGCGTTTGTTCTCTCTTCTACAAAGATGTTAACAGGACGATTATTAAAAGAGTTGGTTTCTTCTGAAGACTTCTGCTCTACTGAGATATTATTCATCTGTAACTGAATCCGTTATTTATGAAGAACAATGATCAAGAGTAAATATATCACTTACCAAATTGTTTATACAAACAAATAATTAAAGAGATATTAGGAGCTTCAGGATATTGAACAGATTAGTGGCCTAATCCACCTGAAGGTATTGAAATCACATGAAATAAAATGGGAAATGGAGCAGATATCAGCTTCACAAATTATGTAATGTCTGACTTCTACTAATGTTTTCCATGACTGTCCTCTGTAATGTACATAATAATGAGCTTTTGAGAAAACACGTGGCTAGTATTTATTGCTCCAATCATAGCAAACTGGCCATACTGAGCTCAGTGTCCTGAAGAATTTAATTCAAATTTTTCATATATTCATATATTCCAGGGAAATTCAGCCGTCAGATATGAAAACATATAAAACAAAATGGAGATTTGCAGTAACAAGTTGAATGGCACTATAATCACAATCAAGCTGTCTTCACAGCAAGGTTCTCAATGGAAAAAGTATTTGTAAAAGAGATGCCATAGGCAGAATTCTCATTAATGAGGTTAATTCAGTTAGTGTGCTGAAATTTAAATTATGTGGAATTTTCAGATTAATTCAAACAAACTTATTAATACAGAAATAAAAATGCAATAGAAATATAAATGAATAAATATTGGTTTTATTTTGATGGGATGAATATCATAAATACAGGAGAATCAAACTTGTGTGCACTTTTTTTTTAAGTAGCGTGTTGAAGGATTGCATTGTCTTTATGAAAGTCTGCTATGCTTATTAAAGTAAAGCATGCGATTTGCCACATCATTTTTGTTCTTTTTTTTAATTTGCATATATCCAGTAATATTCTGACACATTTCAGTTAAAATTATAGTCATATTGTTGTCAAATTGAAAGAAATTAGACATGTTAGAAATTAGAAATGTTGTCCGCCCTAGTTCGCTTTTCTTCCTAATGGGCTTCAGCTGAAGCTTTCAGTGTAGATGAAAATGCAGTGTGAGGCTGACAGTACATATGATTGAGCAGAACTTGTTCTGCTTCTACTCTCTGCAAGAGAACAATGGGCTTGATTTTAGTCAGAGAATTTGGGGCAGGCTCTGCCATTTGGCATTTTGCAATTGGTCCTGTGGGGCACTGGGGGATTAAATGTGCCTTCCCTCTAGGCTAGATGGATTTCAGAGGATGACTGACATCTGGTGTTGAGGGAATGGGCACTTGGTTTTCCATGGCAATAGTAGACTGTTCCAGCTGGAAAGGGTGCTGGGTCGGATGGCAAGGAGCAGCAGAGTTGAATTCCAAGGCAAGCTGATCATTTTACAGCTCAGTGAGCAATGCGTACTGTGCTGGACTGTTCAGGGTCTTTTCTAAGAACATTAGAAAGAATTTAAATGCTATGAATGATGAATACTTGAAAATATCTGCAGGGGATGGAGTTCACAGAATATTACACGGTTAATAATTATTGATCCTGCATATCACAGTGTGAAGCTTTAGAGTAAGCCTGCATTTCCTAGGAGATAACATTCTGAAGCATATTTGATAATTAGCTATCCTTGCCATTAATATGCACAAAGAAAAACAATTTGTCAGCTATTATCTTCCATCATCAGTCAGAATAGCATCAATGCGAGGTGACAGATGTCAGTCATTAGTTGTCAGGTACAGGTGATAATCATATTGAGTCTGGTGTCAAACAACAGGTTTGCTTCAGAGATGGTATATGTCCTAGCCAATCTTACAGCAACTGATTTGTACTATACTTCCCTCTTAACAATATAGACTTGCAAGTATTCTATTCAGTTTCATTACTTTTGTTCATTTATTTGAGGCGGTGTTTTTCTTAAAATGTGTTTGTTGTTACCACCTTAAACACATTCATTTTTTCCTCTGGAAGATGAGATCTGGAGAATTCTCAAGTCTGAAGCATCAGTGTAGAAACGCATTTCTTTAACACTGTAGCTAAGATCAGACTCACCTCTGAACATGCAACTCATGAATAATCTGAAACTTGATAAAGGTACTTTTTGATCATGCTCAGAATATCCAGTTAAAAAAGTAATTGGTACTACCCTTTTTCACGATCTATGCATTGTATAGACATTTGAAAATGTGCCATGTAATAAGCAAAGACTTTAAATATCAGATAGAGAAATACATTGTAAGAATTCAAAAACAATGGTCGAAAGTATTTGTTGCACAGAAGACCAATGAACTGCAGGCTAGGGAAGAACTCAGTTGGAGAAATATGTTTTTAAAATGAAGATGAAAGTGCAATTTAACTGTAACTACGACACCAAAATTGGAAGGAGAGCAATACAAGAGAAAAGACTGAAATGTTTTAAGTGTCCAAGAAACATTTGAAAAGTAGGTTACTTTCAACACATTGTAGAATCAATATTTGGAAGTGAAGAAGAAGAGATTCATATAAGACTTGAGCATTTGTTTTAAGACAGTCTCCTGGACTTTCTCCTTAAGGTGGTGGAGATGGGGTTAGGAACTTTGGGAAGATGGCTAGCTCTTCCTAATATAGGTGCACATGTAGGTGAAATAAATCCTCCTCTGCAGGTGTCCATCTCTTTCCATTGGTGTTAGAAGGAGTTTAGATGACTAGTCAGACTAAACACTATTCTTTCATTAGAATTCTGCTCTGACAATGTAAACAGTCCGTAATGAATTGTAAACATCTAAAAGAAAATCTGTATTTTGGTCATGCCAAATCTTTCAGTCCAAATTTTGACTGAATATTTTATTGACATGTTGACAGGCAAGATTTCATGTGCTCTGACTTTTCTTGCTCTAATTTCTGTTTTCCATTTCTTGTAATTATATGCGCACCAATCCAGTTCTCAGATTTTATACTTCTTTGAAGAACAAGGTTGAGGAATTAGTATTGATTTGGACAATCAAATAATAACCAAATTCAATGTCAAAAGTTAATCTAGTTTCTGAGAAATGGCTACCATTCTTAATGTGTCTAAAATCTTCTACTTCTAGCCTGAGGGTAAGGAGGCAAGTGAATGGTCTTGATTCCATTTCTTAGGCCTACCCTTTAGTAAAGCAAAAATTAATGCAGAGGTAGAGGAGAATGCCTACTGTTACTTTGGTTTTCTTATTTAAACTAAATTCAGTAAGTCAGCTTTTCAATAATGAGTGATTTCAGAGGCCATATAGGAAAGATGAACAGTAATGAGATGAGATGAACTGCAGTTTTTCATTATCTATCTGAAGAGTGAGATCTGACAAAAATTCAATCTTGTAAACACAGAATTCTGAATGTGTGGAATTGCTTTCACTGTCCAGTAAGTATTTTGGCCTGTCACTAGAATTATTCCAGCTTGAATTTGTTCTACTGACCAGAAAATATCTTGAATGAATTATCCAGTTGATGTTGATATAGTCAGTGCCCACTGCTTTTCATTTTCATAGGATCATACTATCAATGCAGTGTGGAAGGGATGTTGTCTCTAAAGCAAGCTAGTGCTCAGAGCAGAGTCAAGAGCAGGCCAGGAGGCACAGAGACTTACCCATTCAGGTCTTAAAAATCTCCGAAAAATGGAGACTGTATAACCTTTCAAGAAAAAGGCCTCATTATACCCAGACTCAATCTTTTTTTTTTCTTTTTCAAACCTTTGCACATTTCTTCTTATCCTTCCACGATACACATCTGGTCTTCTTGATAACCACCCAGTAGGTACTGGGACGATGTTGTTAGGTCCCCCAGAAGCTGTCTTTTTTCAAGGATTTTTGTTGCACATGGCCAGTACTCTCAGCTGTACCTGACAGGACAAGCATTCCAACCCTGGCCATTTTGGTGGCCTCCACTGAACTTTCTCAAGAACCTAAGGACCCTAAACTATATGCATTATCCAGATGTGGACTAAGAAGTACTGAGCAGAGCAGGACAGATCTTTCCTACAGTCTGCACTTCTGCTCATGAAGCCCAGGATGCTGTTGATTTTCAGTTGGCCCATGTTTACCTTATGTCGACCAGCATCTCCAAGTCTTGTCAAGAGACCTGTGTCAGGGCCCTGAGTGCAGCAAAAACATATTTGTCCTGTTCATACTCAACTGGAACCACCACGCATTCTCCCTTACCAGGGCCACCTTCTAGACATGTGTCAGAGTGTAACTGCACTTGTCTCCAGACCTGTCTTTGGTCCTGTCTCCTTTTGCTCCTAGCTATAGCCCTGGTTCTTCATTTGCAATGTTGAAGGCTGTTTCTGGACCCCACTACCAGCTCCATGGAAATGTGCCCTATATGTGAGGGCACAGACAGCACTGGGTCACCCTTGGCTCCAGCTCCCCAGCCCCGGAGGAGCCACCAGCCCATGCTGCTCTCTGACAAGTTTCACCCCCATCAGAAAGCCTCAGCTTGTACTTCTGCCAAGCTTTCTTCCTTCCCAGATGCAGGACTTTGCATTTGTCCTCACTGAATTTCTTAAGGCTCCTGTTGGCCAACTCCTCCAACCTGGCTAGGTCTCTCTGAATGGCAGCCTTGCCATTTTCCTTCATAATATATGTATGCAAAACATCCACATATATACATAAATGCAACAGTGCTCTACATTTCTGAGTATCAAAATGGTTTAAGTATGTCACCCTTCATGACTATATATGCTTCCACAAGAACTGCAGCGTTAATGAAATTCTGTACAATTACTGTGCTATCTACTGCTTTTGACATGTAGAAAATAAATCTCCTAATTTGCAAGTGAAGAATCACCTCTGTAATTCTTAGTTCTCCAAATGAGAATTAAAATTACCACATTATTTCATTGGCTCAGATGTTGTAAAAGCAGAATAAATAATGTAGTAGTTACAATGTTTACTTACATTTGTAAATCTCTTATAGGTATACAAAATTATTGAGGCCAAATTAAATTTCGCCCTTCAGTTAAGAACCTGGTGCATTTGTACTTCGTAACAATGAGTATTTACCACTTTTACAGTATGTTATTCTACTTAGAAGAATGGTTTGCGATTCTTATGTCAAGAGACAATCCCCGAAGATACCACATAAATCTTATTTTAGTGTTTCTGGAGGCAGATGAAGCATTATTTTTAGAAAGATTATATTCCATGCAAAGGGAGTAATTTAACTTTATATATTCTTTCTAGATATCCAGAAAGATCATATCACAGAGATCCAGAGCTGACTCCACTTTCCTAAAGATTCACTCATTTGTTCCTTGCAATATGGAGATTTTTTTATGTTTTCTGCAAAGATCTGAATTTCCAACATTTTATTTGCTTTTTTAAAAAAAATTAAACTAAGTGCTCACAGAAACTGGTGAATTTCTCAAAAAATAAAATATAGTTAGACAATGCCTCCCTGATCCAAAAGATTCAGGGTTAACTGCACATTCCAAATACAGAAAATTTAAAGGGCTGAAAACAACTGAAATCTTATGTCTTTCTGCTGAGCTTAGGATACCTAAGCTACTGATTAGGGAACCTCAGTTACATTCCTGAAATTAGTCATAGTGAGCTGGATGCTTTTTATCCACTGAATATTTAATTACATGATATCAATTAGTTGTAGAAGATGGGATAAAAGACGTTGGCTCTGAAGAAAGGCTCTTTTCTGCTATGAGACTCATGTGCAGGTCTTTGCTTTGAATCAAGTGGATATGAACTTTCTGCATTCCAGATGAGTGACCAAAGTGGTTTCTGCTTGTTTGTCTCTTCAGAAATTGGGATCTGGACGTGAAGTAGTTTCATGATAAAAGAAAGCATGTATGATACCATAAAAATATCTTGAATTAAAACCCATTTCGCAGGTAGCAAATATATACATATATATTTCTGAGTTATACTAATAATTTGCTGTTTTGAGATAGTATACAAGCATACATTAAAAAATAGCTCTCTGATCAAAAGAGAAAACAGAAAGTGCCAACAGGGCACTATTATCCCTCTTTTACAGATAGACAGTGGAGATTTGAGAAAGTGCAAGTAAGCCAGCTGAGCATGACATGGTCTGTGGTAGAAAATGACATTCGCTCCTGTTGTTCTATACTGCATTTTTCTGTTACAAGTCCAAGATTGTTCCTCACATTAAGTTTGTGTAGTTCTCTTGCAACTGGCTTACTCTAAGCTTGAATTCTAGATAAAGATTAAATAAATATATGCTAGTCATGAAAAAAAAAAAGTGTTCTATCCACACAGCAAATTATGTGCAGGTATATTTTTTTGTTTGTTTGCTTGTTTTGTGGACATAAAAGGATAGAGTCCAAGGGATTATACCGATTTTAAATCGACTCCTGAGTTTTATTTTTACAAATTCTTCTTGTCATAAAATTTTGTTCCAGACTAGGTTTCACATTGGCATCTGACTTCACTCTGGTGTAAACGTCTTTAGAAATAAAGAGAAAAAGAAAAAGCAAGTGCAGAACAGAACCTGAAAAAGTACTTTGAAGAGAATATCACCAAAGTCTTGTACAAGAAATGAAGCATTTTGAGTGGTTTCTCATTCCTCTTCAGAGGGTCTGTGGAAATTATCTAAGGTTTATGCATGCTGCTTCTATATCTTCTGTAACAGTTTGAGAGACTTTATGATGTGAAAATTTAAAAGAAAATATATATCTTCTTGCAAACATTTTTCCAATTTCCCAACTGTCTTGTTATTTCAAGGGAACACTCAGCAATACACACAATTGCATGTAAATTCCTGTTCTTGTACTGGTGCTTTCAACTGGATAAGCCTTGTTATACTGCAAACAACATTCAAGTTTGGGGGATACAATGAAGATAATGATTTTTTTTTTCATTATTCTTCTTAAAAAGAAGCTCTTATAAAATCCAGTTTTTCCATTTTTGTTCAAAGCACTTCAGTAATCTTAAGACATATGTGACAGTATTGCACAGAATAGGCCAACTTTTTTCTAGTAAAGCAGATTTGCATATTTAATGGGCATGTAGTGATGTCAACAAACTTCCAACTGGCTTCTCTCAGAAATCTGTCGTCTCTTTCCAGTGTACTTTTGCCTACAGATGTCCAGGACTTTTTATGGGGGCTGCCCTGGGTTAAAGACTGTGTAGTTTCCCATCTCTGTATCCCCAGGCATCTTTGGCATTGAGACCACTCAAGGCTTGCTAATCCCAAGGCTTCTGATAGTCTCATAGTAGCAAAGGCTGTATGTGAGGCTGTATCATAGAGATTAACAGGATTTAGCTTTAAGCACTTACACAAGATACCTAAATCAGAAACTCTCCTCATTCTGTAATTGAGGGAGTCAGTGATATAGATGGCAGCTGAAATCTCAGCTGGATCAGATCTCTAGAGATCAACTTAATTTTAAATATGAAAATAAGCACATTAACATCTACACTAAGATTTCTTATGTCTGTTCCCAAAATTTTGTATTTTACTTTCTGAAATAGATATCTTTTTTTTGCCCCAGAAAATCCAGTGGAGCAAAAATTCCACATTATCATTTTTTCTTTCCAGTTTTCAGACCTAAGCAGGTTCTAGATTAAAGCATTTAGTCTCATTTTTCAAAGACAGTGACTTGTCTATGCCACCCCTCTGAATACAGGAGGGACAGATAATACTTTTCACTACTTAAAGGCAGCATACTCCTAAAATCCAAGTAAGGGGATAGTGACAAGAGCTTCCGTTACTATTTCTGGTTTGTTCCTTCTCCTTGCTGTACTCTGGGGAGGATCAGAAGGCCTAAGGGATTTATGGAAGGAACCATCTCTCTATTTTCCTAAACAGCTGGAAGAAGAGCTTTAAAAGGACATCGTTTTCTGATTGATTTTCCTTGTTGTTGACACCTTGGACGTTTGATTCAGCCATCCAAACTATAGAAGCACAGAACTGCAGATCCTTGGTACTGATTTTGCCCTGTGGTTTGCAGATGTGCAGAACTGAGGGATAATTTGGGCTTGGCCATAACACAGTTAGCTAGTCTGCAAAGTCAAGAAATGTAACTATAAATCTTAGGTGTTCAAACTGTTTTCTCCTATTTACAGAATTTCAAGGGACGGCAAACCACAGATAGCTCACAAATTGGCACATTGTGGAGTTTTGATCCTTCTCCTCAGTCGTAAATGAAAGAGATTAAAAAACATAGGCACAATGATGAACACTTGGTCTTCTAAGTAGCATTTTTTAGTCTTCATTCTAGATATTCATTAGAAAACAAAAGCAAACAAAAAACTCTGATGTGTGTATTTACCTGATATTTAACATAGTTAAATATCAGGTAAATAAACTTGGTTAAAAGTTTTAACCAAGTTTAACTGGTACCTATTATATTTAATCATTGTCCTTACAACTTAAGGTCCTTCCATTCTTTAGGTCAGCCTCCCTGATCTAGTTTTGCTTTTTCTGTGCTACTTCAGCAATGCAAAGCAGCTGCAAAACTGGTTAAAGTTGCAAGTCTGTTCAAGTACATGGTTGATTTCCACATACAGCGTAGTTTGATCTATCTGAAAAACAACTGTATATGAACTGTTTGCTTTTTGTTGCTATCTTGCATTGACCATACAATCCCTGATTAGGCACTAGAGAGAGAAGTATGAGCTTGAATAATTCAAATAAAATGTCTGAAATCCCTTTTCTTGATAGCTTGGCCAATGCACTTCTAAGAAGCCAATCTATAATTTAAAAAATAAGGAAAACTCTGGAATGGGTCTGCAGGGCCCCTTTGTATTTCAAATATTATGCTGGTTTGGATTATGGCAACCTTTGGGATTTCTTATATCACTCAGTGATAGCCCGCTAGTTGAATCAGTATTTAGCCAATTTGTGGTCTCATCCTTTATTTTCCACTAAATTATTTTGTGACTTATGGTTCTCATTTGAACATGTTTTTATATTTTTGCAAGTTGTTGAATATTTTCTCTTTCGTCTTTTGTCAATAGTATTAATATATGTATTTTATGAGTGGATTATTCTTTGTTTTGGTTTGGTTTGATCCTTGTTTTGTTTTTAAATGAGTATCTCTTTGGTTCAACAAATTTCCAATACTGTAGACAGATTTCCTAACTCCTTTTAATGTTTGAGAAATAAGGATGATGCTTTGAAGAAAGATCTTTTAGATTTATTACTAGCCTCCACCTTTCATATAAATATCTTCTTATAGTTAGACTTCATAGCTTTTTCTGATTTCTTTGTCCAAGAATACCATACCATACCATATCAAACCATATCATCATTTAATGACTCACGCTTCCAGTTTGTTTTACTACATTTGTCCATACCCCAGAAATGAATAATATATGAATATATTCCTGCAACATATGTAGATCATGCTGTTTGCACATCTACATGGTATATTCATGTCACCTATTTTCACAAACAATGAACTGTGTATTTTAATTCTGTCCTGAGAAACACAGGGATTATATGGAAAGAAAAGCACAAAGTAACCTGGTAAATAAAGAAAAAATAAAATTTTAGTCCTCATTTAGAGTTGATAATAGTTTATTTTATATTTAAAGTATGGTTTCACAGGGAGAAGTTCATAGACATTGTTATGTGATCATAATAATTATTATTTTAATCATACCATTTCACAGATTGTTCTGGTATTTCCCCTTAATTATTTTCTGAAAAAAAAGACTGGCATGAGATAAAAAATTTCTTGCACTTTGATGATTTTTCCAGTCTCCTACCTTTCTACTAAGAAATTTTATTCAGTGATATTAACTATTAAAAATAGTTGTCTTAGGCTGAGTTATAAGAAGTTAGGGAAGTGATTTAAAAAAAAATCTTTAAGTTTTAAAAAATTATGTTCTTATGCTTTTTTTTTTCCCTCTTTAATTTGAATTGTAGAATAACTATTTCTCTAAAGCATAAGTCTAAATTCTTTACGGGATCAACAGTTCTTAAAATATGGATGAGCAGATCTTAAAAATATACATTCGTCCTGCATTTCTTGCTTTAGAATGTATTTTTACTAATGAATTTGTTTAGGATCAATTTGGAAATTATCATTCATTTTTATTTGGAGGAAGTGTCTTGTTTGCTTACTCATATCTAGCTTTTTCCACAGAAGTGATCCAAATTCCTGTCTCTGATTAAAATATGCAATTGTATTACAGTTATTTCTTCTTTAGAAGTTCCAAAAGTCAAATTCATTTTGGATCTTCTGTTGGGTTTCATTTACAATTTTGGCGAGATTTGTTGAGTTTGGAAAGTTAATTTGAATGTATCTCTTATATAGCTCTTAGTGTAGTTGGGGATAAATTCTGGTTTTGCTGAGGCTGGTGGTAAGAGTCCAGTTGAACTCTTGCAGTGTAGGATTTCACTCCTGCTATATACCACATTTTGACATCCATGTTAGGAGGAAGTGAATCGCATTCTAGAAGTGCCTTTTTTCCCTATTCTAAGATAGGAAGATAAGTTGAGGTGAACTCATTCAAAGTAACTGAGTCATCTACCTTTTCGTTGCACTACAGACATATGAAATATATAAATAAAACAAACCCCTAGAAACATAGTGTATTCTTGTATTGTTGTATTAGCTTGGTTATGATTCAGAATAATTTTACTTTTTATAGAAGGTGGACAAATGTAATACAGAGCTTAAGAAGACTTAAGCAGAAAGTTGGGGCTACCAGTTAACATACAGAGAGAGGGAAAACCACAAATCCTTTCTAAGATACACCATAAATGTTTGTCTTAGAAAAGGACTGAGAGGTCCTATGCAAAGTAAAGGAGTTGAAGAAAAAGAAAAGGCCACAGATTGATTTAAACAGGAAGAAATAATCTTTCAAGGCCAGCTTTGATGCAGCCCTTGGCAACCTGATCTAGTGGCTGACTACACTGCCCATGGCAGGGGATTGGAACTGGGTGGGCTTTAAGGTCCCTTCCAACCCAGCCATTCTGTGATCCTTTATGATCTTCAGAAAACATTCTGTGACCACCTTGCATCTTACTCATTTAATTACAGATGCTAATGTACATACACGGAAAAAGTGAAATATTTCATCTTACTACACTGAAAGTGGAAACATCTTCCTGTGAAAGGAGAACAACCAGTATTTCATTTGACACACACTTTAATAACATTAATCATGGTGAACTCCTTTAGTATTACCGTGAGTATAATATAATCCAGTAGGAATTCCACTGTAATTAAACTAATTTCATCCATATTTTTTCCTTTCTATTGACATTTCTTTTTCTTCTCTTTCTGCTCTGTGTACAACATGCATTATACGTTCATTAGAAAGGTCAGTGTCATCTGATATATTTTATATAAAATTTCAAATGGAGAATCAAAGAACTTTGAAACTAAAGGGAAATTGTCTCTATTGGCTGGGAATGACATTTCAAATTTGACAATCTTCTATCTCTTCCCAAGGCACCTTGATGTCTTAATTAGAATGCTGTCCAGCATTCTAGTGACTAAAGAAAATTAGATTCATCCTTGTCTAGACAAAAGAACAAGAGCATCTTTGTTCCTGTTTGATATGTACTAGGATGTCTCAGAAGTGAACTGAAGTGTCCATATACCACTTTTGCAGTGCTGTTCTTTAAGATGTTATCTCTGTTGTCTTAGTATGCTTACCTGCCTTTCACCACTCATTTCCCAGAAAGTTGTATTTCTATGATCTCATGCCTTACCTTCATGTAATGTAAACACAATTCACACCTTGCATATCTACCTAAATTCAATCTTTGGTTTTGTGTACACAGAAATAAAGAGAGAAGCACTATGGTATGGTAGGTGAAAGAGCCTTTTTGGTTAGTAATGCTTTCTCTGATATGGCTGGTACAATCCTTGAGATCTCCAGAATGTTACAAGAGACTTGGCAGTGTGGGAATCAGTATTCTAGCTGCAGAAGTCTTGGTGAATGGTAATCTACAGTAAAGATTTAGAAATGAATATGAAATGCAGCTATCCAGCAGAGACAATAAATCCCTGAATTAAAGACCCAGCAGTCTCCCAGGATGAAACGTTGTGTGTCCTGGAGACGACAAAATTAAACTTATTCAGGATCTAATGGTAACAAAAAAAAAAATGAGAATCAAAACTTTCTGATAAGTCTTGTATTTTATCTCAGTAGTGTCAGCTGACATGGAAAAGTATCAATGCCAGTTACACAGTGAATTCTGACAACTAAATAAATTTCTGGAAGCAGTTACTAACCAAATTGCTGTTTTGAAATCTAGGTCATTCAGCTGTAGTTATGAACTGCATCAGAAATAAAGACATTTCCAAGCTGCAGCAGCATGCTGGAATGTAGAATTCTGGATTATAAAGGAATGTGTCCTGACCATTTCATTCTGAGATATTTGGGAAGCAGAAGAACAGTACCCATTCTGCTGATAATAAAGTGGAAATGGAAAATAAAGGCCACCTCCCCACGGGAAGGAGTAGAGTGGAGTTCGTGATCTTGGTCCATGAAATATTTACTGCGCTATACTTTTCAATGATAGTGGGAAGGGTGAGGTTTTGATCACAGATCTCTGCATCAACAAAATTTTCCCTAACACTGGTGGAGATGTAGTCAATACAGTCAACAGCACCAACAATACAGCTGCCCAAATGCCTACCTTAGGATCAGGCAAATCACTCCCTAGCCTTACATTAACCTAACTCTCCTGTTGACACTGTCTCCAGCCTAGTAGTTGGAGAAGGCAGGCGTTGTGTATAGAAATCTGCTCAGGTTGAGGAGGGCCTTGACTCCAGGGTTGATACTTCCCAGGTAGCTACTAATCACTGAATAAAGAACGGACTTTGACTTCTCTCTTAGTCAGCAGGCAGAAAGACAAATGTGCGTACAGTAAGAGCGAGTGGTGCACATCTAAGAACTCAGTTCTGTAAGCCAGGCACGATGCCAGCATTTATCTGCCTAAACCTGAAGAACAGAAAAAAAAAGTTGGAAAGAAACAGTCTCTTTCTCTCTCTCTTTACAGTCTTCCAGCCTATATTGGAAAATAAACATTGTTTTGCTACTAGTGGAATTCAGATTCTTGCTTTGTAATTTACATAGGATTTAGGAAAACTGTTCTATTCTATGGACAAATTCAGTAGTTTGCATACACAATCTTTTGAAAATGTTTCACTACATATCCAACTTATTTTTCCTTGTTTTACAGTTGTGCACATAAAAACAAAACAAAATAATTCTGTAAGAGAATAGTTTGTGTTTATGTTGGTAATGGTGATAGATTTCTGAGTCAGAAATCTTACCTTTCCACTACATACTTGGAATGCAGCTGTGATGGGGTACCTCTGCTACAGGCCAGGTACCCAGTAATTTGGAAGCGGTGCAAGCAGAATGGAAGGACTAGAGATCTTGCCATATGACTAATAGGCAAAAAAAGGTCAGGAATTATTTCAGCACTAAAACTGAACCTTTGAAGATGAGTGCCAATGAAAACATCAATTTGATAGATTTTTTTAAAGTGTTTCTGGAAGATTAGAAGCAGAAGGATTTGATGTGCCTCCAAGGATAATAAAACAATACCTTATTCTAGCAGAGGTGGTAGGAAATACTGTTGCTGTGATTCATGGTGGTGCAATATGTATACAATTTGCTCCATTTCCTATATGTACTTGAAAAAGTAATTCTTTGAAAGTGCCATTTGAATTCAGTAGAAGTCTTGATATCTCTGACTTCAAAACAAAACAAAACATAGAAACATAAATGAAAATGTTTCTTTAGGCAATGTGTGGAAGTCATCAGATAGTGTAACCTACTAAAATGTGTCTGCACACTGAGTCTCACACTTTTTAAAATCCATAGCTTGTGTTGTTGCATTTACTCTCCTTAGTCTCCTAAACATGTTGAATCTTGTGTACTGTCTTCACTGGCATAAGAGTTCCTCCACCTTACTACTTCTCACCTTTATGTCATTGTTTCATGATGTTTCAGGCAGGCAATTCTAGGTAAGCAATGTGCTCACAGGAAAGCAAAATACATGAAGACAAGCCGGCAATAAACAGGAACCAGTATCAAGTTAGTTTATCCTAACGCAATCATTTCATGAGCAGAGAACCAATGAAGCTTGACTCCCATAGCTTTGAGTCTAATGGATACATTTTCTATTGTCCAGAAAGGTTGGAAACCTGGGAAAAATTTTCCTTTAATGAAGGTATTCATACTATCTCTTTTTTGTGTTTGTTTTCTGACTTCATATGACAGCTTTTTTCTCTCAGTTAGGAACAATAATAGAATATTTTCCTTTTACCGAGACATTATTCATGACTTGTAAGACCTTAACATTTGTGAGCATTCAACCTTCTGTCAGCATCTGTTCAAACTGAATGATCTCTTCCAAGAGTGAGGACATGTAGTCAAGCAGACACATATACTCATGCACATAAGCAACCCAACTGATTGATTAAAGACACGAAATATAAAACAATTTAGTTTATGAAAAGCAAAACAAAAAATGAATCCAAACAAAAAACTCACTAAAGCCTCATAGTGTAGTGCACAAAAATCTCAGGCAACAAACATAAAGAAAGCAATAATTCTTACAGAAGGTTATGTATGACAAGCCATGGAAAAATTCCCATACAGAATACCAATGATAAATCCACTGTAGTAAACCATATACTGAACAAGCAACTTTCTCCCCAAACATGAAGACTTCAAGACCAACCAAAAAAAGAAAAATTTACTTTAAGGTTCTTATGTAAATAAAGTTGAAGTACAACATTTTACTCTTCTCAGAAATGAGAAAAAATGATAACAACATTAAGAAAACTCAATACTGAGTACTAAAAAGTAAGGGAATCATTGAAAAATAATATAAATTCTGCCCAGAATAGCCTACTGTGACAGAGAAAAACATGACAAGAATATTCATCAAAGTGAAGTACAAGAAACGAAGGAGGAACACGAATGTTTTCGGCTTCATAAGCAGTAATAATTGGATTAAAAGTAAGCAAGGGGAAATGTAGTGTTGAGTGCCCATATGCAGTTCTGAAGAACAAATTCTAGTGGACTGTACAATAATCTCCTCTTGAGGGAATGAGTTTAATATCCAGCTGATTTACAAAGATCCTCTCCAAAGTTACTAAGATGATAGTGCAGGAATGAAATCACCTAAAAATGATTCCGGTGAATGCATAAGTTTCTTAAAGAAGGCAAAGTGCCTAAAAACATGTCATAGGGAACAATGCTGCAATCTAATATATTAAGGGAACTATGGGAATAGTAAAGACTATTAGTAAAAGATTTAGTAAATCTTTTATTAGAATTAGTAAAAATTTAGTATTTCAAATACAATAAGATAGATGAATAACAACTTTTTTTACCTGAGAGATCTAATTTAGGATAACTGCTGCCTTTCAGTATATAGTGTTATAGCTCAAAGGGAGACTTCCACAGGTTTGCAATTAAAACCAAGCTGTACACACAGAGTGATATAGTTCAGTTACTAGTATAAAAATGGCATTAAGAAAATTCTCTGTATATAAATGTCCCAGAGCTGGTTCTGTGCCTGCCCATTTCCCAAAGCTGCATTACTTTACAAGGTTCAAGGGTGCTTTTAAGTCCTGGTGTCACTGAGAGGCTGGAAGAACATTCTGCTCTTCAGGGATCATGAGGAAGCTTTCAGCTGATGTAAAATTGATGTTATTAATCCCCAAACTCCTCCTGTTGTCATCTCTAGATGAGATGTATTTCAGATTGAAGGGAGCCTGTACCAGAGCATTGTGTAACTCAAGGAAATTTACATTCAGCATGCAAACACAGGGATAACCTAGAGCTCTTCAACAACATTTTGGAGCTTACCTGGTGTAACACTCATCTCTGCAGTAATGGTCCCAAACCAGGTTCTGTGCTATGCCCTGAAGTGCCTGGTAGAAACTGTTTGCTGTCAAGAAACATGATGCTGCTATTTCATTAGAAGTTTAACTAAATGATCTTCGACAATTTCTAATCACCAAAATTAGAGAATATTTTCTTGTTTAACCAGGATGACGTAAGTCAACTGGTGTGTGTGAGATGCTTTATGATAATGAATACTATAAAATTTTTATATGAAAAAGTTTTAACTGAGCAGTCATGCATTTTTACAAATCAGTGGTGGATCTTGGCAAACATTATAAGATCCAATGCAATGTATCCTTGATATTGTTCCAGCTACTCCTTCTGAGATTTTATGCTATTTGCTAATCTTAAATTGAAAACTCATAAATAACATATATTCTAGTAAGTATAATATATCCTCAGCTGTCAGATTAGCCAATTTTTTTCCTCCTTTTACTTTTCTCAGCAACTGTAATTTGCACTACCAGGTACCTGAATGGATACATGCGATTCTATATTAGACTAGTTACTGATTGCCACTGGTGGCAAGCATACTGCATGTTAAGAGCCCATTTTCATCAGATCACTGACGTAAGAATCCCTAATTCAAAAGGAGTCCTTTTGTCTAATTGGAAACAAAAGAACCGATTTGGAGGATGATTTTCAGGATGGTATCATTAAATGGTAATGATATCACAGGTACAGGCAATGTACTCATGAAATCAAAAGGGGAGGTGAATATTTTTCACTTAAAAAAGATCATTTATAAAAATGATTTGAGCAAGTTAATGAGACTTCCAATCACTAAGGTAGCCTGCTTCTTGCAGAATTAAAATATTTAGCTAAGAAATACAGTATTGCTTATAACACATACAATTTTGCAATGAGGAAATGAAACCATAGAATCTTCAAAAGGCTGCAACACACATATGTCTTAAAAGTGATTGTGCTTTGTCTTTTTTTTTTCTAGTGTAAAACAATTTGCTGATTAATTTATAAAGCAATAAATGAATACTTAAGACTTAGCTTTGTGCTTTGAAACTCATCCACTGAATGTCCTAAAGTAAATTAGCACCCGCTACACATTCTTAAGATGAAAACCTGTAATTCCTTGTAGAGGTATCTTTGCTCTGTCAAACTGAACATCCTCTCTGTGATGATGATTAGGTGGAAAATTCATTGTCCAGGTGCTGAGTTCTGCTTGCTAAAAAAATTAAGCAAATCACTAAGCTGCTGCTGCTATTGTAGTCTAATCATTGGTTTTCTCAGTAAATGACAAGCCTGTTTTCCTTCAAATGGCAGCAGCAGTGGCTTGCTTTCTTTGTGCTTCCATAAGGCTTAATTGTTCTCATGTTCTGACAATCGTAAGAACCCTACACGACACATCTTGGATTGAACAATTCAGGATGCTATCACATTTTTATAGTGACACGGGTAGCAATAATATTAGCAAACTCAGTGCATGCAGCAGCCAGAATTTTAAGTCTGTACTGTGTGTATTGAAACAGAAAATTTGTTTTAAACAGGTATTTCGCTGTTCAGAAAATAGCATGTGGGAGGCAAATACTTTTAAGTTGGAAATTCCAATATAGAATCAGGAAATTTCAAATGAGATTAGCAAATCTTTTCCCTCAGAGAACCACTGGTTGTTACCATGTCACACATCCATGGCTTCTCAGCATTTCATGCCAGAAAAAACCAAACTTCTTCCAGCTGCGCAAAATATCATGTGGACAATTTTCAAGAGGATAGTTCTTACACTATTCAAAATGGTGGATCAGACTGTTTACAGTATGTGAAACACAAAAGTATCCCACAAATAGTGAGTTTTCAGTATAATATTTCATGCTTTAAGCATGAGTGTCCAACCTTTTGTCTTGCCTGGGTCACACTCAGTGAAGAGGAATTGTCTTGGGCTGCATATAACATGTGTAATCTAGTTAACATATATAAGTAACAATACTTCTTCTTTTTAAATATTTCTTATCAAAATATATTAAAGAAAGAGGGCAACAAAAACACAGAACTAGCAGTCTGGACACATATGTTCTAATTGAAAACTTAGACAAGAAGCATAAGTCCCATCAACAGCACAGAATGGACTCTGCCTTTCCTTCACAGTGCTTGGACTTAGTTTGATATGAGCTGGCAGGAGATGAGAGCTGCAACCAATTCAGATTCTCTGTTGAAAAAAAAGAAAATTAGTTTGGTGATACGTTGTGTCCTATGATCATCTAGGATTATATTTACATATCTACAGCACTTGCCTGGATACAGCTGTATGTGCTTAAGGGTTCTGTTTCCCAGGAATGCTGAGGAACACAAGACAGACTGACGCCAATAGGTATTTGCAATGAAGTCTCAGCGTGTAAGTAGGCTCCTGCCTTTGTGCAGCCAGTCCTAAATATTGCCTTCTCAATCTCTCCCTCTTAAACATGCAAACTAGGAGCAACAAAATTTAACTTCAGGAACTGTGTAAGACTTAATTAAAAGTTACCTGAAAGTTGCTTTGAAAATATAAAAAAATGCTTAAAAGCTAACTAACAGAAAACTTACAGGAATAAACAAGTTATAGCCAAAAAAAATAATTTTTTTTCTGACAAGATATAGCTCAAGAATATCACTCCAGTTTCCAAAATTGAAGAGGGTATTTTGTGTGGGGGCGTGGAGGCTGCATGAAAGGCAATCTGCTTGCCTGCAAGTCAGTCCCTCCCTAATAACTTCTCAGTGCGTTACTTGATTGCTTGGAGCCTATGGAATCAAAACCCAAAACTTTAGTAGAACCAGAAGTTTATGTTCAGTTACCTAGGGAACTGCACACTTCTTGTACTGTCCAACAAAATTATATAGCAGAAATGCATTTGATAGGAATTTAAATTCTGTGGTATAGTAAGAAAGGAAAACAAATGAAAAGTTTAGAAGGATTTTTGTTGTTGTTGTTGTTATTTGTTTATGTATTATTTTCTTTGTTCATGATGATGTGCCGTTGTTAGTTTGTTAATAACTTGTTATTTGTTGACCGCCTTCCAGGTGCTCTGCTCCCTGTGTCTCATCTACTCTGAATGTCTGCACTCCTCTTGTTAAATAATCTCCAGTTGAATCACTGCAAGCATTTTTTCTACCTATATATTGCCATATACCACTTGCCAGCTTTGTTTTTGTTTGTTTTGATGGAATATGCGAAGATCAGAACATAACAGAAGGTGCCAAACAGTATTTGCTCTCCTTTTATTCCCATACTGCTTAAATATCATTTCACTGAAGCTGGAACTTTTCATTCACTGGTAAGATTGTTCAAGATCAGAGAGTTCATGCTGATGTGACTACAGGTATCGTCAAGTTTTGTGAATGTATAAGTGTATTTTGTATTTTGTATTTTTTTGCATTTTTTTAAGAGTGTATTTCGACAAATGCAAATTAAAGAACCTGCTTTTCTCTATTGATTGTCCTTAGGCTGTTTTGTTAAACTCAATTCTGTCTCTTCCAGAAAAAAAATGATGCCTTCAGAATTTTGACATTTTTTATGAGATAAAGTGGTTTTTGTTTGTTTTTTTGCCTGTTTTTGTCCCGCACTAATAATGGCTGTGGCTTTAGGAAAACATAGTTTCCTCTGAAGCTGCCATGTGATCAGATGACTTACCCTGTGGTAAATAAATGGTCTTGAAAATATACATTGTTTGAAATAAAGCACTTCATTTTCGAGTGCTATGAAGCACATGGACATCTCACAGAAAAAGAACTATTAGCTGAGGCACTGAGAACAGCCTTAATCCACCCTTCCTATGGGCTCTTATGAGCTCATGGTTCAAAGGACACTTTCATGTTTTTATCTTACGCACTTAGAATTCTTTGTGTGCAAAAACTTTTATAAGGATTTTCAGCTTTTAACAAGAGCCTTTCCAAGATTTCTGGGAGATTGCACAAGCAACATATCCAGTCCTCAGAACAATCCCACAAAACGAATAAACTTTGACATACAAATGCCTATCACATCTTGAAAGCGTTTAGCTTTTGAGAACATTTTGTAGAAGACTTTTTTGTTATATGAAACTTTCGGCCATTTTCCCATCCACATCCAGGGGCCAAAATCATTATCAGGCAAACCTGTGCAGACCTCACAAAATAAAAATGAAGGTGTTACGGAAGGTGAAAGTTCAGTTCTTTAAGTCAGCAAAAGCACTGAGATCAAGAGAAAGATTTACTAAAATCTTCAGTTAGGAGTAAAGGAAGAAATACTTATAGGGCCCATGAAGCTTGTATTTCCAAACAAGTGTTAACAAATCACAGTTCATCTCAATTAAAATCTGTATAAAATCATTTAGATAGAATGCATTTAACAAACATCAAAGTTTTACCTGCTTGCAGTAGATAACCTGAGGCAAAGGTGTCCAATGTAAGTAGGGTAGTTTTAGCCTTGTAAAAATCAAGAAAATATTTTGCAAAGTTATTTTGAAAATGCCTCTTGGTGACACTGATGATTCCAGATGTATACTGATGGGATCACATTAACGTCTTTGACTCTCTGAGCTTATTATTCCTCATATTAAAATTAATGTAGTCATTTTGGACTTCTTAATAGACTTCATTGGGTCTCCACAGTTTGTCTTCACAGAGTCACAATGTTATTTATGTAAGATATTTTCCAGAATCTCAGTTTAGAAAAGATTGGGACTTACAGTGGTAAGGTCACTGTATACTGAGGACAAAACAGAAACACACCTGGGAAAGTGTCTGGTGTCTTATGCTGAGTAATTTCTTTTTTGTATAAATTTCTTATGCTTTATATTTTCATACTTGTTTGTACTGTACGGCTCCTGCTCTCATAAAAGGAGAACAAGGATGCTGCAACATATCAATACTGTTACCGGCCCCTCTATAGACAAAACAGCCCAGAAATTATCTCTGTAAACATTTGATTTTCTCTGTATCAGCTTTGGTAGTTCAAGCTCACAGAATCTCTTGTAAATGAAGACTCCTAAAACATTTTGAGTTCTGCTCTCATGGACAACAGTTTTTTTACCCTTTGGGCATTTCAGATTTCTGGTTCCATGGATGGCAAGTCTTTAAAAAAGGCACAGCATTCTCCTCTTTTCACAGATGTGACTGCCCATCAGAGTGATCCTCACAAATAATACTTGCCTCAGGACGCAAGTTAGATGCAGTTAAGAAATACCACGCAGTACCGTGCCCCCGAAGAAATGATCTTCCTTGTCATTTGCCATTTTCTTAATCAATATAAGCTTTTAATAATAAGTAGATTACCAAAACGAACATACATAAAACATAAAATTTAAACATCTAAGCACAGACTTCAGATTCTATCTAGAAGCCTGGCAGAGCTCTTTTACTCTATTAGTTACAGAGAGAACTGATGATTTAAACCAGTCCTGAACAGCTAGGAGCCATTTTTTGGAAATTCTGTGTTTTTTCTCATGACAAGGACTACTTGTCCATTAGAATATAGTGTTACTAGGCATTTCTCTGAACATCTCTTTCCCCATTTATAAATTTTATCCAGGCAGAACAGAGAAGTTTGGCTATTTTCTTAGGGAATTCCTGGCATAGTAGAACAATCCAGTCAACGCGGTGGCTATAAATCCTTGGTCAGTGGATCTCAGCTTGTGTTCAGGTCAACTCTGCTAGACATACAGGGACTGGAAGACATCCAAGACAAGAAGGTGCCTAAGGTTCTTTTGCTGTTCAGCTATACAGTGCCTATGTAGTAAAACTGCATAGTCTTTGTGTGCTGGAATTGTTGCACAGCACTGTATATCTGACTTGTCTGATGCATATGGAATGTATTTGGATGCACAATACAAATGCAGGCTCCCCATAAAGCAATGCCCAATACGTTGGATAAATCCCAAGAACATCAGACACAATGCTTTGTGCATGTGCTCCTATCTGCATCCAAGAAATTCTGAATTAAATATGGGAACCTCACGTGAATATAAAATACAAGGCAATCATGCCCACTGTAAATTTCCTTTCCTTTAATGTATATCATGGGCTTATGTTACAATGAATATTCCTTCTATTCTATTTCATTTCATTTCATTTCATTTCATTTCATTAAATTTATTTCAATTCTGCACGAAGGGGACTATATTTTATTCATATGATTTTGTTTTTGTTGTTCATAAATGTGAAATTTCAGTGATAAATGGTTGCTTAACTCAAAAAAGTGTCTCAGAACTCTGAGATTTTTGATAAAGGTAAAAGCCAAGGAAGACATTAATAACTAAACCAAAGATTTCCTTAAGGCAAAAAATGAGAAAGCAGAAAAGAAAATGTCATCCTAGACAAGATGATGAGATGAATTCAGTTAAAGGAACCCTTTTAACAGGATTTGCTATATATGGAAAAAAATTCTGAACCTCCCTAGACCTGTTGCAAGTTTAGAAGAACAAACTAGTTGCAAGATGAAGGTCAAAGATATAACAGGGATTTAAATGTTAAGGAGATATGTAATAGTTTGAGAGTCAAAGAACAGAGTAGCATTGACTATGGGTTTAAAATGATTATTTTTGTACTGTTTTTCTGTGGCAGTAAAACTTGACCAAAATTGTACTAGATTCTAACAGGATGTGGTAGTTTTCAAAAAAATAATGAAAAAAAAATGATTCAGTGATATAGATAATGCATCACATTTGACTCTAATATCATTAAGTTTCCTTTCACTAGGATATCTGCGACAGACTTGAATCATAAAATTCTCTAAACGTCCTTTCTGAAAAGCTTTGGCTACCCGTTGTGACTGTAACGGGCAGTATCCTCCAGTAGCTATGGGACAAAAGTCTGTTTTATAAAGTTCATATTTTACCTTAAATGCTGATCTGTTTTCATCTTTCTTCTCTGCTAAGAAAAAGCTTCAAAATAAAACATAATCACTGTTTGAACTAGAGCTCACTGTAGACTGGAAATAAGTAGTAGGCATAAAAGGAACATTGACCTCATCCGTACGTAAAGGCAGTTTGGCCCAGGGTGTAATTTCCCTAGGTGTACAACTACCATCTTGAAACTACACCTTGTCTGTTGAAGTGTTTTTCCAAAGCAGCCTTAAAACTGGAAGTAGTTCTTCCATTATAATCTTCACTGATTTTTGTAGATTTTTTTCGTTTTACCTCCATTTGAGGCAGCATTTTTTCTTCTGAAGAATTTACTCAGTAAGATCAGCACTGTCTTTTAGCATTATTGTACACTATTTTAGTGTATCTAAGAGGTATCTGGAGCCTGAGTGGATGGTAACTTATCCCAAAAAGCTGGTTATTGGCTATGTGTGTATACTGCAGCTGGGGATCAATGTATGGGAGAAAAAGCGAACAGGGGAAGGGGATACAAGGTTGTGTATTCACCCAGCTCCTCAGAGTCCATCTAGCTGCCAGCTAGAACCACTCTAAATTCAGGGAATCTGATCAGATAGAAACAAATATGTGGGATCACAATGTTCCTAGCTTCTTCTGCTAAGAAGAGGTAGAGAACATCAGCAAGTCTCAGAAGAAAATGGCTTTTTCATCAGAGTAACTTATCTAGACTTCTTGATGAATCTAATGGGCTTCAAGGACTCAAACTACTTTGAAGATCGTAGGGCAGGAGAAAGGAGAAAGGGAAGGTTTAAAGCTAAAAAGAGTACAAAATCTCACCTAGCTTTCTGAGTTTCTTTCTGACTAGGACTATGTTATTTTTTATCTTAGTTTCAATCAATTTTCATCTAGTGGACAGTCTCCTATGATTTTTATTGGCTTCATGATTGGACTAGCTGGCTTGGAAAATGGGGGGTATGTCAGGGTGCTAATGCCATTCTCAGGAAAGCTGCAGCATTTGAACGATCAGCACTCAAAAAGGAGAGAAGCAGCACAGATACACATGCTATCCAGTAGATGAGGGTGTCTGGAAAAGAACGTACATGCATTTTGAAATACCTGGCTCAATGACAGTATGTCTAAAAATTCCATATGTATATGAAAGCTCACCCTCAGCCCAACAAAGCGCTGATGCAGTGAACAGAGGGAGGCCCAAAACTACAAACGGGAACAAAATACCCCCAAAATGAGACTATGGGATGGAATTTCCACTGGAGCCTTTTGTCATTTATTTCGTATGGTCTAAATTAACCAATTAAACATTTAAGAAATAAAATTATTTGGCCTGTAAACTGTGTAGAATAAAATGTTTGAATAGCTGGGTTCTATAAATCAACCTATGTAATATAAGACACTAGTCCTGTTTTTACCTACCCTTTTAAAGGATTAAGAGGGAACTGGCAAGAAGAACAATAATGTTGATATGAGCTTCCAGCTGGGACTGATTACAGGCTACAGCCTAATGCAGTAATGTTTTGTGCTAGCACAACAGTTTAACTAGAGAGTGCTTACAATACAGATCCTCAACCTTCTGCCTCATAAGTGGTGATATAAAGAAAATGGCTAATTTTGTTGTGATTTTGATCTTTGATCTTTTAAACCCCCAAATTAATTGTTTAGCATGTGCATTTAAATTAGTGTACATTTGTAAAACACATCATGTGTTAATAGTTTGTCTCCAAGCAAGTCTTTTGCTTGGATCCCATTCTCAGCCACGTTTAAAGGATGATGTGAAGTGACCAGAGTGGGCATAGAGGGAGAATATAGGTGTTACTTCCTTACCAGAAGGAATCCAATACTGTGGAATTTAAAATAAAAAGTGGCAGGGATTTTTCAAGCTGTATTTCTTAAAGATTACTCATGATTTTGTAAATTGAGAAAATGAAATATAAGGTAATGTTGAAAGTACAATTAATGCTTTGCTTAGTGGACCGAGACATTTATAAGTTGTTTTTATCAAGAGAGAATTTCCTGAGATGGAATCACAAAGCAGGAAGTGTGTTTTAAGATGTGTCAACAGATACTGCAGTCTAGGACAATGAGGATCAACTGTTCTTGGGTAGTTATTAGTATTTCCAGAGATATATTTTTGACATTTTCTAGGTTGCTGGGCTTAAAATGATTATTTCTGAATACTGGAGATTTGGAAGAATTACATACACTCCAGAATGCCACAGAAAATGCAGAATTTAAATGAAGATGACAAAGTAAAATGTTGGCACATAAACAACAAGATGTTTCACAGAATCACAGAATCGCAGAATCATGGGTGTTAGAAGGGACCGTTGGAAATCATTGAGTTAAACCCCTTGCTAAAGCAAGTTCCCCGCATTAGGTTATAAATGAAAGAGTTCATGTAAGTTTTGAATATCTCCAGAGAAGGAGACTCCACCACTTCTCTGGGCACCCTGTTCCAGTGCTCTGTCATCACACAGTAAAGAGGTTCTTCCTCATGTTTGTAAGGAACTTCCTGTGTTCCAGTTTTTGCACATTGTCCCTTGTTCTGTCACTGGGCACCACTGGAAAGAGCCTGACCAATCCCCATCCACTAATGACTGGAATAGATGATGCATCCCAGAAAGCCAACTGCATCCTGCATCTAAAGAAGTGCGGTCAGCACCTCAAAGGAGGTGATTCTGCCCCTCTGCTGTGTGCTGGTGAGGCCTCACCTGGAGTACTGAGTCCAGATGTGGAGTCCTCAGTACAGGAGAGACATAGACCTGTTGGAGCACGTCCAGAGAAGGGCCACAGAAATGATCCAAGGGATGGAACACCTCTCCATGAGGACAGGCTGAGAGCTGGGCTGTTCCACTTGGAGAAGGGAAGGCTCTGGAGAGACCTGAGATAGGCTTTTCAGTATCTAAAGGGGCTGTAAGAAAGAACTGGACAGACTCTTTAGCAGGCTCCTTTGTGATGCGACAAGGGGAAATGGTTTCATACTAAAAGAGGGAAGATTTAGATTGGAAATAAGAAGAATGTTTTTCATGATAAGAGTTGTGAAGCACTGGAATAGGTTTCCCAGAAAGGTAGTGGAGACATTCAAGGTCAGGCTGGACAGGGCTCTGAGCAATCTGATGTAGCTGTAGGTGTCCCTATTCATTGCAGGGAAGTTGGACTAAATGACCTTTAAGGGTCCAACTCAAATGATTAGCTGATCCTATGATTCTATGTCTCTATCAGTGCCTCTAATACTACAAAGCCTTTTAACTGCTTTTTGTAGCTCAGCCACTTGTCATAAAAGATCATCCATCTGTGTGGAACTTGTGCAGATACTTCCTTTATCACAAGGAGAAAGTACAAAGTACTTAGTGCAACCAAACAACTGAAACAAAGTCTCCTTTCTTACTGGTTCTATCTGGGCGCATGCATCAGACATCTCTGGGAATCTCTCTGTAGGAACACTGGCATTAGCCCTCAGGTGAGTGCCCAACACCATACTGGCAGAGATCAAGGGCGTATCTTCGGGTTGTGAACCTGCAAGCGAGGTACAGTGCTCTGCCTGTGCAAACTGCTGTGAGCATGCTGCTCCCAGATGACAATTGTTATGATTACAATATCCACAGTGCAAATTACAGGTGACTGAAATACAGTGTTATCTGAAGTCTTGTATCACTAACTACGTAGCAGAAACTGACTGCAAACTTCTATCATTTAAGGTAGATACGCAGTACAGAGAATGGTTGAGTTCACATGGAAACAATACAAAGTGTAGTGCTTCATGCTGATATACTTTTGGAAGAAAATTCATTATTTTATTGTTAGAGTTTCTTGAAAGAATGTGGTTGCAGTTGCAATTTGAATCAAACTTCTCAGTTCTGCCCAGGTATGTTAAGTAAGTTCAAGAACACATGTAGAATCACAGGTCACTCAGGCAATGTGGGTGTCTGACTCGGTTTCTCTGGGCTCAAAAGGGCTGTACCAGAGCTGAAATACTGAGATTTCTTGGGATGTGCAGAGGTAAAACTGCTAGGATCAGGGGAGTCAAGGTAAAAGCAGACAAACAAATACAGATGCAGAGTACTGGAGGCAAGATGTGGATTGGACATTTTGGGCTTCCATTTTTCATTTCAGTTCTTTCACACACCTGAGCTCACAGGATGTAGATTTATGTGAATAGAAGCAGAAGTCATATTACAGAGCCATTCTAACAATCAAGTTTTCTGGTCTATTAGTAGACATAAGAATTTAGATAATCATTACACGATACAGATTGTATATGCAGTTCTTAATCTTTCAGGAAGAGAAAGTTAGCTATGAACTATATGTATTCTATACATATAGGAAATGTGAGAATCATCTTTCTATAGAGAGATCCATTTAACAATGACTGCAGGGATGCAGAGCTCTTGACTGAGGTTTTTAAAGGGAACTGTGGGCCAAAATCATAGAATCATAATCAGAGAATGATAGAATTGTTTGGGTTGGAAGGGACCTTTCAGATCATCTAGTTCCAAGCCCCTGTTACAGGCAGGGACTCCTTTCTCTAGATCAGGTTATTCAAAGTCTCATCCAGCCTGGCCGTGAATGCTTCCAGGGTGGGCGCATCCACAGCCTTTCTGGGCAACCTGTTCCAATGTCTCATCACCCTCACAATAAAGAATTTCTTCCTAGCATCTAGTCTGAATCTACCTCTTCCAGTTTAAAGCCATTTCCCCTTGTCCTGTCACTACCTACCCTTATAAAAATGATGAGGAACATGTTCACTCTGACATCCTGCATATATGAAGCCTGGCTTTTTTTGCCACACCTTAACCAAACTGTGAGACTCAGCTTTCATCAGTTCCCAATATCTACCATATGTGGTCATACCCTTTGCAAATACAATTCTACACAAACAGAAGATAGCAAACACTGGTGGTATTGTTTAAAAAGCGGTAAAAGAAAACTGAATTGACAAATGCAAACTTCATAACTAACAATGCATGTTTGAGAACAACTGAACGATACCTGCTTAACAAAGAAATAGTTGTAATGAGAAAGCTATTCACATGATAATAGGCAATTTTTCAGCCAAAAGATTTTACAACTTGACAAAATCACTCGATCATCTGTTCTTACGTTCTACATGAAACACAGTTAAGGAACTCGCAAATTGATTCTTGCTTAAAAGCTAAGAACTGTAACTGCACTGGAGTCTCTTTTAGGGTGAAACCACAAAATAGAGCCTTGTATTAAGGAGAATGTGGCTCATGACACTTAACAGAATGCAGAATATAACAAGATAGAAGGAACTGTTTCTCTCACTCCATGCCCTAACACAACCTAATGCAAAAGAATGAGGGTATTGGCTGGGACCCCAAGACACTTCCAGAATGCTAGAATTTGCAGCATATTCTAACTAGTACTAGTGCCACATGGCTTTTTTGATCACTTCAGGCATTAAGTTTTGCAGGCATAGCAAGATTGTGCAATAAAATGGGATGTTCTAAAGCTGAATCTGTTGCTCTGAATATGAAACATTCAAGCTTGCTTTCCCAAGGAAATGAAGGTTATGTAATGGTATTTTCTACCTTCTTGTCTTTGTGATACAGAGTTCTCTTCACTTACCTTAAGTGAAGAAACCTATTAATCAGTTTCAAACAGAATTGACATGAATCCATCCAAACAGATGAGGAGAGGATTTAGGGGAAAGGGAAAGAAGAAAAATGCTAGGAAGTCTGTAAGAAGCCTATAGCAAACTAGGCTTCATTTGTTTTTCTGTTCACAGAACAGTTTTTGGTTTTTTTTCTTAACTGAAGTGATCTCTGGCCCTCGCTATCCCTGAGTCATATCCACATACTTGTCTGACAATAAGTGCTTTCTATTTACTACAGCAACAGAGCCAAGATAGTTAAGGACAAGAAAATTGGATTCTATTCTTCCTCGTGAGTCACTAGTAAAAATGCCAGCTATGCAACTGTACAATCTTTATTATCAAAGATAATAAATATAATATAAGGGAAAGAAAACAACCAGATTTCCACATTCTGGGCTATGTATGCACTTCTGGAAGTTGGAAAGTTTCTCTTCAGGGCCATAAACTGAACACATTTGTACATATGGGATACAAATGGAACCAAATCCTCACTCTTTTTTTTTTCCCTGACACTTGAAAATTCATGAAGTAGAATATTTAGCTATGCATAGTAAAGGCTGGAATGAACTGTTCTTCAGTGCTGTATAACAGTGCAATAATAGTCTACCTTAATAACAACAAGAAATGAAGAATATTGAAATAAAGGGGCTAGGCGCCAGGTTAATATCAATACTGTGCCATGTGGCACAGTACTAATGCCACATGTCTTGGTCGTCCGTTGCAGACATTGAGTTTTGCTGGCAAGAGCATAGAAATACTGGGCAGTAAGATGGGACATTCTAAAGCTGAATCTGTTACTCTCTGAATGAATCATTACTTACAACTGGAAAGCTGTTAGAGACTAACTTAGCATCCATAGCTCATTAAAAGCATCTTCAAAGTGAATATTAATTACATCTTGGAAAATGTCAGGTTTTGAGCAGTTGGAATAACAAAGTAGGCTAGTTCGGTGGGGAGACTTATCTTGCCCATCAGCTACCAGTCTTCTGCTTATGTTCCTTTGGACATCTCTTGCTTTACTTTCCTGTTGTTGCCAAGAAAACACTTCCATATCGCTGTACATACTGTACTGGACACTGCATACCCATGTGCTGTTTACAGAATAAGAAAAACAGCTGATATCAAAGTAATTTCCCATACTCCTTGCTTTTTCTCAAAATGGAAACAACAATAAAAATGTTACTTATTCAGTTGTTGAATGACTGGGTCTGCAGTGCAGCAATTCTCTGGTGTGACAAACTGGGGACTATATGGCATGTTTCCTACAGGAGATTGGATTAAAAGATCAGACTAGCTCCTAGTGTCTTTAAAAACTGTTATTCTATTTGTAGAGTATTTATTAGCAGCTACTGTATTATGCAGTGACCTTCTGATCATGGGAAAGTTGCTTCTCTTTTACAAGTATACAATCATACAATTATACAGTGTGGTAACAGAGAACAAAGACTGCTAGAAAAAAATTACACTGTGGAATAGTCTTTACTATTTGGGGAAAAACTGTCTCAGAGGAGCATATCACAAGTTAATCACAGTTCTCATGGTTTGTAACTTAGATGAGATCATGTCAAGGCTGGCAGCAAAATGCTAGGCAGAGTTTGTTGAAACATAATGGTATTCTGCAGACTCCCAGAGCGCAGACATAGAAAATTCTTGAATGCTTTTGCTGCACTTTGTGATTAAACATAGGGTTACACAACTACTCAGCACTCTACTCCTTTTAGAGCTCCTGCTGCTGTCTTCTGTTCTTGACAGATTGTTAGAACATCCCATTTGAACCAACCACAACAACCTAGAAGACAGAAATTATGAGTTTATCACTGATCCAAGCAAATGTACATTGGTGTATTATAAATTTTTTTCATTTCACAGGTCAAAAGAAAAAAATGAAGAGGAACAGAAGGAAAATATCTGTTTTCCATGGCCTTTCTTGTGGTAACTGAGGACAATGGACTTACTACTTTCCCGCTGCTCTTCTTTCCTTTGCGCAAATTGGATGCTACTTCACTGTAAAAACAGTTTTTCCATGCTAAATACCAGAGTTCAGACCTGTCCAACAAAGAGCTCATGAGGATTTTTATCTTCAGAAAGCTGACAGGAATAAGGTAATTTTTCTAGATATATCTTGATTCCCACAAGTTAAAAAGCATTTAAAATGGAAAAACAAAAACAAAAACAAAAAAAAAGTGTCCCATTTTTGTTATGTCCTTCTGAAATGATGTTTTTAATCCTCCTTCACAAAAAAATCATTTTATGAAGGTAACAGCTGATGAAGTAGCATTTGCAATGTAGGTAAGGCATAAAGTGCAACTCGCTCATGCCATCTCCTATCCATAGCCAACTCCAATCCTTAGCCACCTGGTAAGGAATTCATTGCAATTAGTATGGCATAGACTGAATCCTTTTTCTAGAAATGATATATTTCTTATAGTCTATTTTAGACAGTATTCTGGAGACTATTTTTCTTTTAACCTTCAAGGCAAATAGATGAGTACTTTTAAGGAACAAGGCCATTAATTTGTGCTTGCAGCCCAGAAGACCAACTTTATCCTGGGTTGCACGTGAGCAGCAGGTCGAGGGAGGCGATTCTGCCCCTCTACTCTGCTCTCTTGAGACCCCACCTGGAGTACTGCATCCAGTTCTGGAGCCCCCAACACAAGAAAGACATGGAGCTGTTGGGGCGGGTCCAGAGGAGGGCCATGAAGATGATCAGAGGGCTGGAGCACCTCCTCTAAGGGGACAGGCTAAGAGAGCTGGGGCTTTTCAGCGTGGAGAAGAGAAAGCTCTGGGGGAACCTTATAGCGGCCTTCAGTACCTGAAGGGGGCCTATAGGAAAGCTGGGGAGGGACTTTTTATAACGGCATGTAGCAACAGGACAAGAAGAAATGGCTCTAAACTGGAACAGGGTAGATTTAGATTAAGAAGTCTTAGTCTTTCAATGGATTTTTAATTTTTAACAGTATGACTTGAGATAACAAACTCAATTCTGAAAAATGCTACAGAAAATGGAAAATTTAAAGGAAATATCCAAAGAAATCTATGCTTCTCATTTGTATTAACATCTCTATAATTGTCCTTTATAGGACTGTTTAAAGTGCTTTTTCACTTCTTACCATCTAGGTCTTAATGGCATCAGCACATCTGAAAATCCCATGAATTCCATTCATTTGCAATTATGAGGATAACAGAAAAGGTCTACCTGATACGACCTGCCTCTGCCACCTCTCTCCCAGTGCCCTGAGCCAGGGAATCAGCTCTCAGATGAGTGCATTCACTCCAATATGGGGAGAAGAAAATGTATCAGAGACTGACTGTGGATAGCCTATTGTATCAAATTATTCTGACACGGATTATGTGCACTGCATGCTTGAGCCCAATGTACACTGTACAAGACAAATTTATTTCTTGTAGTCCAAATTCTTATTTTGGAGTGGCACTTTTGGCTGTGAAAATGCTTGTACCAGACATCCCCAGTGTTACTGTGTGTGGAGCTAAATGTGTGAAAATGCTAATGGCAGAGATGTCTGTAGCCACCAGGATGGCTAGGGAAGGGATTCCAGTTTACTAATCAAAATTAGTCTCTGCAGTTCTGGCCTAGTAGCAGGAAGAACTTCCTGTTTTGTTTTTTTTTTTATCTTGGGATCACAATGTAATCCATGAAATATTTATTATACAAAATATGTTACCTAATACCTATTCAGGCCAGAACCTATCCATGCCAGCAAGGAGCAGGGCATTGGAGGTACTGGGGCAGCCCCAGCCCCAGGCACCAGACACCTCCTGGGGACAGGGAATGTCTGAAGCCAGTCCGGGATGGGACATGGACCCATGGATGGGCCTGGCTCAGTGGAACCCATGGCTGGAAAAGTCAAGGCTGTGGGGAACTAGAGACCAGCCATTCTGGGCCAGGGACTGACATGAGGGGCCTGGGCCATGGAGGAGGCAGCAGGGACAGTCAAGGCTGAAGAGGCACTCAGAGCCCTCACACACTGTCAAGGATGCAAGAAATACAACTGTAGTAGCAACTCCACAGAAACAAAAAGAAAAATTGCAATCACTATTTAATTTAAATTTCAGTCAGTGAACCAGGTAATATATACCAAAATAGACAGAGGAAACAGTAATGACCAAAAAACTATTACTGAAAAGAAATGTTCTCAACATGGTTTTGTACTTGCATTATAATAACATGGAAATGCAAGGGGGTGTACAAAAGCACACAAAAACAACCCTGTTGCTGTCAAGCCATTTTAAATAATATGGCTGTGGTTGATAACCTGTCAGTACAATAAATGGTTCTACTCATGAACTCTGCAGCTTTTTTACAGCAGTTTCTTAGCATGTACGGTGGAGTCTTTCATTAAAAAACAAAACAACAATAATGAAACACTCTCATCGGACTGAAACAGTAGAAATAGTTTCAAACTTGTGTTGATACATTAAAATGTGGGTTCTTTTGAGCTACACAACACTGCTGATTTTTTGAAGCCACACCAGTTCAAAACTAGATTCACTCAATTTAACTTCCTATTGATCCTTTGAAATTACAGATATTAAACACTTGGTGTCACAACAAACTTAATGAACAGTTCTGAGCCTCTTTAAACATGGCCACTGGAAATGCATGGACCAGTTGGAATCAGGGATTACAGCAGTGTCCCACTGGCCTGCAATTTTCTGGCAGCTGAGAGTCATTGCCTGGATATATATATAAAGGCTCATGCTGCAACTTTTTCTCCTGAAAGCTGAATCTAAACTGGCAAATCCTCACTTCAGAGGATAAACCTACTGCAATGAATAATTCTACATAGATCGCTCTGAAAGTAATGCCTCCTATTTATTTTCATGGAAACTACAAACAGATAAGAAGAGCACAATAACACTATTTGATAGACTAATTCTCAACTACAAAATACTATTTTACAACATAGTCACCACCATTAACTAGGCATTTTTGACAGTGATAGACCACAGTCTGCATGGTGCGCTTGTAAAAATCTGCACCAGTAGAGGTGACCCACAGTTTCACTGCTGCTATGATGGCACCATTGCTAGAAAAATGCTGCCCATGCAGTCCATCTTTTGTCAGCCCAAATAAATGGAAATCAGAAGGTACCAAATTTGGACTATATGATGGGTGTGGTAGCCAAGATTGGCAATGTGCTCCACGATCTTCAACCTGCTATGGGGTCTGTATTATCGTGTTACAAGAGAAAGATTTTCTTCTTCTCTGGTCAGACTCTGGAAGTTTGAGCCTTCAGCTTAGACAGCATTATGATGTAGTGGTCATAGTTCCAGGAAATCCAAAAGGATTGTCCCCTTTCCTATTCTAAAAGACATAATGCACATCACCTGACCAGCTGAGGGCTGTGTCTTGAACTTTTTATTCTCTGGGGAATTTGTATGTCACCACTCCATGCACTGCCGTTTTGAATCCAGCACATAGTAGTGATATTGTGTCTCGTCACCAGTCATGATGTGGTCAAGGGAACTGTCACCTTCAGCCTGGTATTGGTTCAGTATGTCCTGACAAACTTGCATATGGTGTTCTTTCTGTTCCTGAGTGAGCATTCACAGGACAGACCTGATGCAAACTTTGTAATATTCCAATATTGCCACCACTGTTTCCAATGTATTGAATTTTTAGCTCCATACACAGTTCTCTGGTCATAACCAGCTGATTCATGCAGACAAGGTGATAGAGATGCTCTTCATATTGTGGTGTGACAGCTGTGCATGGCCCCCTGGAATATGACTTGTCTTTCACGTTGCTGTTGCCACTGCTAAAACGCACTGCCCACCACTTCACTGTGCTCGCATTCACTGTTTGGTCTCCATAAATGTTCAGCAAGACTCGATGAATGCCTTTGGGTGCTATTTTTTCCACATGGAAGAATTCAATTCCACACTTCTGCTTCATACTTACTTCCATGTCAGACACCAGCAGACTGTCCCTCTGCTGCCATCTGTCACATGGCAACAAAATGTAATGGGATATTGGAGAGAAGGTTTAACCTCTACCATCATACCATCAGCATCAGCCTTTGATGTTGTGGGCCAACATGATAAAATAGGAGGCATTACTTTAGGAGTAGCCTTTTATTTCCATGGGACATGTAAAGCTGTAGAGAGGTGTTCACTTTGGAGGATAGGCATTTATATCTTCCTCGAGTCCAAGCCTATGCACTAGTTCGCTATTCACCTTATCTACTGAATTCTTAGTCTAAATTACTGTGGCCACAGGTATGGACAGAGGACTGTGAGGGTCAATATGGATAAAACAGTGAGCTGCAAGTGAAAGTTGCTACAGAAAGTGTCTCTACTCTTCTCCCAGAAAATGAGTTGCTGCTTCCCAGCTGACACTAGAGTCCAATTGAAAAACAGCCCTTCCTTTCCTCTAAGAGATCATAAAGTCAGGTGGAAAAATTACTACTACTAGTTGTCTTTTAGCCAAAAACTTTAATTTTCATGAGAAACTCCTCTCTGCACCACTTAGCTTCCCTAAAGCTCAGCCTCTTTTAGGAAAGAGTGTTCATAAAGAAGCATTTAACACACAGGCAGACCGCGGTCTCAGCTTGGAAGACATACCAGTATGAGCTTGGGTCCATTATGCCAAATCACATATCTTAATTATCAGTCACTGTTACTGTATGCTCATTGCAGAAACAAGACAGCTGAACATCCTGATATGCAGTTCTGGTAGTAAGACTGCACTGCAAGAGAACAACAAACAGCAGTGGGAGTTGAAGGGCTTGAGCTGTGTAAGCTTTTCTGTAGTCCTGAGCACGTACGTGGATTACCAGAGCCCATGCTTATAAACACTGTTTCAAATTCCATAGATGATAACAGAGCAACCTTGGGTACAACTCTCTTCCACAGTATAAATATTCAGTGTTTCCAGGCTTCCAGAAGTGAGGAGTAATCTATAATTAGATAGAACATTTTGTGTGAAAAGAAGGAGTCAGTCATATTAGTCTAGCTTAAATGATAGGAGCAGTTTTGAAATGGTCTAGTAAAAACAGAAAATTTGAACCTAAGCTCAGGGAGCAGTGATATACCAGAAGAGGTTCAAAGAATCACAGAATGGTCTGGATTTGAAAGGACCATAAAGTTCATCTAGCTCCAACCCCTCTGTCATGGGCAGGGACACCTCCCACTACATCAGGCTGCCCAGGGCCCCATCCAACCTGGCCGTGAACACCTCCAAGGATGCAGCACCCACAACTTCTCTGATTAACATATTCCAATGCCTCACCACTGGAATAAGAAGAATTTAATTCCTTATACCTAATCTCTTTTTTAGTTTTAAACCATGACCCCTTGTCCTCTTGGACCTATTTTTTCATAAAGTCATTGAAGTTCGATCTCCAGAGATTTTGAAAGACAAATCAGAAGAACTACTATCAGGAACAGCTCACAGATATCTGATCTTGTCTTCAAACAGAAAGGCTAGATAGATAATCTGTCATGATTCTTTCAATGCCTGTCTTCCATGATTCTAGTTATTGGCTGCAGTCTGTATTGCAGAACGTGTGTTGTGTGTGCTGTTGATCTGAAAATGAGAAAAATATCTGCACTAGCGAAAAACACATTACTCCACATTATTTGATTGAAAAAGGAATGCTTTTATTTGTCTATGTTTTTTCCTTAATATTCTTGTGTAATTGTTGCTGTTAAGTCACTCATATATACTGTCAGGCATTTGTGCTATAAAAGAAATGTTGGTATCTGAAGTCCGGAGTCTGCAGTGAACTTTCTGTGGACTGAATGTGTCATTTAATAGAATGAAATCTGCAGTTTCCTTTACTGTATAGTGCATATGAATATTTTGTAAGGGCAGAGCCCTTTCAGAGCTCACTGGAACTAAAACAGATACTTTCTAAAAAGACCTGCACTGGTGACCCAAAAGAGGTTTCATACTTTTACTAGACAATTTATCTGTTCTCAGAATCCTATAGGACATAAACATATAAAAATCCTTAACTACAGTACCAGACATTTCTAGCATGGTGCCATGAAACTTTCTGAAACTTGAACTCAAGACAGGGCTAAAATTATTTGGACAGATTCTGATACACCTACCCAAAGGTAAATGTTACATTTCTTCAGTAAGTTCTACCTAGATGAGTGTGGCAGTTGTGGATTTAATTGCAGTTTAATTACTGAGTAAAAACAAAGATAGGATACTAAATTACAATGGAGTCAAGGGCTGTGCACATTAATACTCTTTTTAGAGATGAATCGATAATTAGAGAGTAGAGTGAGTTAACAGTGATGCTTCCTACCTGCACAAGCTGCAAGAAGACTCAGCTCCATTTATTATTCTGAAATAGCAGGTGCACCAAAACCAACTAGAGAATACCCGATATATGTAGTGCTTTTCATGTACTTTTTGTATAAAGAACAGATTGCCTTTATTGCTCCTGACCTTACATTTCTTTGTCAAACATATCAATCACTCCCCCTAACCTTTAATAGGAAAGGCTAAAGTTGTTTACTGCAGCAGTTCCTATTCACCACAAGGACACCACCTCCATTCTGAACCAGTCAGATTTGCATAGCTTCCACTGATTATCCAAAAAGATTGCTTCTTCCCCTAAAATATTTGTCCAGTTTATACACTTTTTTTTCCCAAGGAGGTCATTCATTGCCAATGAGTTTAAATCTAAAAGTCAGCAATATTTGGCAGAGATTTATGTGGGAATAGATATGGGTCTGTACAGCTCTCAGACTGATTAAATAAAGAATGTCATGGGAGTAGTATGATAGTATATGCATACTCCAGTAAATGAAAGTAATGCATTAGAATGCAGCTTTAGGGTCTAATTTAAAAACATAATTCAGACACAAGCAGAAGCCTTTAAAATATTGGCAGATGTCTTTATACTGTATTTCATATAGAGGACAAAGTGGATTAAAGATAAATGTAATCCAAATAATGGTGCTGTTTCATTTATTTGTTCACTTATGTTTTATTTCGTTTAAAGAAATTCAATTTGTAGAGGATTGTTTTCTGGGTTTTCATAGTTTTATGCAGATCCGCTTAAAAATGTGAGCAGGGAAAAAAAAGCATTCATTACAAATTGATGCTTTTCCTGAGGCAGTCTATGGGAAGTCACAGCACTTACTCAGACTAGGTGAAATAAATACTGTTGTTAAAAGAATCATTTCAATAAGCAGGAACTTTGGTTCCTCTCTTTCTGTCTCCCATACCCTTTAAGTCTCATCATTTGTCAAGGTGATTAGGCTTAACTGGTTATTCTCATTTAGGATTCTCAAATTTATTGTAGCCCATTGCTGAAAGACAGGGAGGCTGTTATTGTCTCTGTTCCACGTTATATTTTCCCCTAGTGACATCCTATCAGGTTGGAGCTTTTACAACATTCTTTTTTTCACCTTCCTTGCAATGCTTTAGAAGTCAAGAGGAAATGAGTAAAAATTCAAAGGTGGCTCAAGTGCATTTTTAACTGGAGTGAAAGACAATTTCTCTATTTGAGAAAAGCTGGCTGGAGATCAGGACATACATGTATTCATGTCCTCATATGTCTGCAAAGGGAGACAACTGATCATATATTGAGATCTTCTAATGTCCTTACTCATTCATATGCTTTTGAATACACCATTGTGATCGTCACCAGAACATTGCAGAACCTATAATAGTGAGTACCTTTGTCTTAAATGAAACCAGGGTTTTTGAGAAGAGAAGGAAAATTGTGTTTGTTTTGAGCTTGAGACTTAGTTGAAATAACAAAGGAATAAAAATACAATGTTAAAGTATTATTGACTAGTTCAGCACAGTAATTCCATTTGGATTAGTTTTATCTAATGGCTTTTCTATCAATCATGCTTTTAAGAACACAGAAAAATTCTGAATCTCTTCAATGGAAATAGGACCTGATCTTCCCAGCCTTTCACAATTACTGCTGGTAAGGTTGGTCTGAGGAGGTACTGAATGGTTTATACTGTCTTGAGAATGACAGCAGATTCCAGTATTCTCTCTGTTAGGAGAACAAGCCTATAGTTGACTTATAAAATAACACACAGATCAAAGGCATTCCTTCTTACAAGGAAGTGTGTTAATGTTGTTTGAACTAAATGTCATTCATACGTATCCCCCTTTATTAGGTCAAAGTGGTCTTGGAGATATGGTTATAACCCCACCACAATTCCTCTCATTTGGAATAAAAATAGCAATCATGTTTTGAACTCCGAGGCTGATTAAACTATGAAGTCATTTTCTCACTCCGAAAAGAAATTCTCTGTTCCTGATGTGTTCAAATCAAGACAGAGGTTTTTTTGAAATTAGAGCCCAACTCTGGAAGAAGTTCTGCTGAAGGTCCAGCTGCAGTATCAAAAAGACTTACTGGATCCTAAAGTCTTATAAATTTGGACTGGAAGGAGTGTCTGGAAAACATCTTGCCTAACCTGAAGCAGGACTACTGCCATCTAGGTCAGATCATCTGTTCATCTGATCATCTGATCATCAGATCAACTTGCTAGCAGAGTTTTGAAAGCTTCCAGTGGTAGAGAAATGATCTATCATAAACTTTACAATTTAGAATATCCATTAAAATAGGTACATTTGTATTATGGCTATGTTTCTAGTTACAAAGGTATCCATAACCAAGAATAATCCTTGTATTTCAAGCCAGAATGTTTAGAGTATTTGCATCTACAGTGTTTTAGGTTTAAAGCAGACTATCTCTTTTGCTAATGTATAGCACTGTGTATAAATATCCGCAGAAAAAGGAGAGATATGGATGTAAAACATAACTGCTGTTGTACTTTGTTTTATTTTTCTCCTTTCAAGGAATTTAGAGTCCACCAGAATTAATTTTTTTTTGCGTTAAGGGCAAGGATATTGGTAGCATGTGAAAGTGTGAGATGCGCTGATCATCATGACTTGGTGGGATAACACTGACACACAAGTGCTGAATTTGGCTGAGAGAAGAATGCTTCTTGTGTGATTTTCATAAATATGGCCCATAGAGAGTAATATCTGGAGGACAAGAGGAAACTGTTTCTCAAAAGAAAATTGCTTATTTTAGTAAAAATCAAGCCCAAATATCAGCTAAAATATAGGTACTGCAGATAGGTCCAAGATACGGAACAAAAAAGTGAGCTAAATTATATGACCACTGATAAGATATACACAGTAAATATCATCCAATTGTTTGTCCCAAGTAGTATATTCATTCCCTTACTCCCTTGCCACTTTCTCTTTGCTAATTTGCAGACCAAGAGAGATGACTATCCAGAAAGTGAAATGCAAAAAGAGTAAATCGTATCTCTTTTTTCTTTTTGTATTATTGATTTAGGTGTAAAAACCCCAACCCACTTATGGGGTCAACTCACTATAATAGAGAAACAAGAATTTCTACTCACAGGTATTATGCTGAATTAATATTGGCAATTATGGATAAGTAGCTTAGTTTTGGGGATTACTGCAGAACCTACATTTGACAGTATGATAAGTCACAGGTAACTTGGCTGTCTGGCACTGTGACTACTTCACTCCTTCAACTGTATAAAGCACTGTAGTCCTAAATAGAGACTAGCACATATTGTTGAATGTATAGCTCTGCATGAAGCTTTGCTATATGTGTGAGATGTAATTGCAAGTGAACAATTTAATGAAATTTGATGTTAGGGTAGCGTTTTCATATATGTGTATTTCAGACAAAGCTAATGCTTTTTTCTACCATCCTAATATCTCTCAAGAAAAAAAAATGGAAACTGTTTTCAAAATTTCCTTGTAAAACTGGAGAATACAAAGAAAGAAGCCACACAGTAATGAGAGGACTGGAACAAATACTTTACAGTGAGAGGCTCATGGATACCATCAAATGCATCTAGATTTGACTGTAGAATAGTCTAACTGCTTTCATGTGGAGAAAATAGTACATATTTCAGACTTCTTTTATATAGCTGAAAAGACATAAGAGAAATTGAAGGCTGCATTTAAAGGCAGATGAATTCAGCATGGAAAGAAAACACATTTGTATTAGTGAAAATGATTAATCCTTGGAAATAATAAATGGGAGAAAAGGTGTAGTCTTCATCTTTCATTATCATCATTCAACTGATGTAAGCATGTAGTAATTCTTTCTAGCTTCCATATCTATTATTTTACTCTCAAGGTATGTGAATGCATTCATTGCAAGGTAAGTATTTTTACATCACTAAGTAAATGATATCTGTTTTAAAACTCCTAGAACTATAACCTTCCACAACTGCAGATGAGATTCTGTTCCTGGATATGACTTTTCCCCTGTTGGATCTTGTGGTGAAGCTGAGACTTTGCTACCTTTAAGAGTACCAGTGGACTCTCTCTCACTCAGTGCAAGTGAATATTGGTACCCTCAGCCTATATTCCCTCTCTCTTGAGCTGCCTACCATGACTATGACCATAGGCAAAAAAGTTTCTCACCAATTTTAAATCACAAGTAGGATATTAAAAATTGTATTTCTGGAAATTCTCAGAGAAAAGCACCAACAGAAAGGGGATCAGCTCACAGCTGAGAAGCATTTGTATATAGAATCTGAACAGAAAGTGATCCTACATGATTCAGAATCAGCCCTTACTTTTTTTTTTCAATTTAAATTCCTTTGCACAGCATTCCTGCCACAGCACTGCCTGATTCCTGAATGCATTCAGTGCTAAAGTCAATGAAATGTACCCAATATTTTCCTCCACTGAAACTGAATATGAAGCAGAAAGATCCACTGTTGTCTGTTCCCAGTGTGAATATTGCTCTAGTAGCACTGAGAAGATTTAGGCTGAAGGACAGAATACTTTTTCTAGATTTGTCCATAAGCAAGATAAGAAAAGCAGAAGTGCAGAAGTAGCAATAAAATCCTGAAATGGAGAAAGAAATGAAGAAAATAAAAAAATCCAGTGTTTTTCAAACTGCTAATTGCTATGAAGTTTAAATTTCTGAAGTTGATTTAATTGGAAAAAAAATGCAAGTGTCCCCTAATCGACAACAGAAGTCTCTCCCTTAACTTTCAAATGGTTTTGGAAACCATTTTTTTCTGTTTGTTTAATTTGGCTGACATGAAAAATAGAATGTTCTAGGTTTTCAGTGTAGATATTTCAATGAAAGTCTTGGAAATTGAAGCCATATGCTATGCCAAAACTATGGTAAACAAAAGCAATTAAAAGGTAGATTTTTTTCTGAAACATATACGTATGTGGGAAGAAAAGGAGAGAATGCACTTCTACTTATATGTGTATGGTAAAGGAAAGAGTAATCCAAGTACCTGGGTATTAAATTATCAAAAAGTAATGAAAGAAGATAACCTGGAAGAAACCATTTTTTCCCCCATGAAATTTATGTTTAAAAATAAAATGATAATTGTTCTTCATTTACTGAAAATAAGATAAAGAGTCAACTAAAAAGCAACGTGAGTACTGGACACAATATATTTTTGCATCTTACCTGGATTATTGCCACTCTTCCAAAAAGATGGGAATACAAATCTATGAATGCCAGAGCCTGCAATAGATTTCACATTTCTGTGATGCACTCCGTAGCTCCAAGACTAACACTGAGGATTTATCATGTCTTCTTTATTTAGGCATCTACTTTGTGCTTATCATACGGTCTGATTTTTGTGCAGACCTGTGTGGAGCCAGGAGTTGGACAAATTCCAATTTGTGGTATTCTGTGATTCCATGATAATCTTTTAGCTGCTTTGTAAAACAAGTATCTAAAATTCCTTGCAATATTAATGAACAGAAATAGGTGTTTTTGAAGGCCTCGAGAGGAAGATTGCATTATCTACCTATTTTTAAATGCTCAGGCCTTGTGTGACAAACACTTCATCTTGCTCACTGCTGGAAGGAGTACTTGGCCAAGTTCTTACCCACACTGCCTGAACAGAGTGGGGCATGTAGGGCAGAACTGCAGCCCAGATGCTCAAAGTACAGCTATCCAGACACACCATCAGCACGTTGAATTCAAGCTCTAGATGAGATAACAGAAAATCACATACCCACAGGGTTAAGTAAAAACCATAGGATTTTGCTTAATCGAGTCTGTTTTTGAACTCTTCACTTTGCAAAGTATATATATCCAGATATATTGAGATATACATCATTCAAATTACTGCTGAGAGACCGGTCTGACTTGCCGGCACAAGTCACTGCTCCAAAGCCATGCAGAGTTTTCATCAGGTCATTCTTGTATTTTGCCGCAGGCAGGTTACGTAATTACTGGTGCTGGCCACTTGTTCACCCCAATTATAGTGGCATGTCCAGGAATACATGAACTTTTCAGATAAAACATTTTTGAAAATGTAGAAATATTTTTTAATTGAAAAGCCAAAGAGACAGCATATTTCAGGAATACTTGGTACTTATTTCTGGTTCTTCTTGTTCAGCATGATAGCTCCAGTAGGTCCAAAGCTAAAGCATACCAACTTCTGGAAATACCTAGAACAAATATTTCTGTCAGGGCACAAATTCTTCCTTAGTTGTGCATAATACAGTACATTTTATAAATTCCCTCCACAGCTGCAGACTGTATTTAGGAATCAGAATGTTTGAATATTTGAATATTTGAATCAGAATGTTGAACTCTTAGATAGTATGAGTTATAGGATTTCAAGTGTCTTATCATGTGGTGGTGACAGTGGGACCACTGTAGATCTGTTTACAATCTGTATAAACCTTCCTTACTCCATCTCTGCATAGAGTCCATATCTGGAAAATATAGATATTCTCTCTGAAGAATATTACAGTCTTAATCAACATGTTTTCAGGCATTATTTTCAAATATACAATATTTCAGACAGTTAATGCTTGACTTGAGGCTCCTGTGATCTGCAAAACACTCCCTTCAGGGTGTGTTTCAGCAACATGTTGACAGAGTAGACACTGCAGTCTGGATTGACAACAAGTTTGGCTCTATTATCAGTAGTGAAAAAGTATAAGGGACTCAACCTGGTAACAAGTTAGCTGAATGTAATGTATCTTGGCATTAACCTAACAGAAAAATGACTTCATAAATTAAACAACTTGAGTTTCACTCCCTCTAGGACAGGAAAAGAAAAAATAATTAGGGAGCACTTTCACTTGCAAGAACATCAATTACCATAAGCTATGTGTGAAACGTTACTCTCTTCAGATAAGGAGTTAATCTACTTTACTAAATAAAATGTGTCAGATCTATGTATGTGAATTACACAATTACATATTTAAATTATACATAACCAATATATGCTGTAAGATTCTCCCTTATTAAAACTTTGGAGATTCTGTGATCTATCTCATTTCATAATTTTGCTTGCTATTACAATATATTGTTCAAGTAATTTGAAATTTAACTTCTGCAAGTAAATGTAAGACCAATAAAATCTTCTATAAATTTTAAAAAGGAAGTCAGAAGGGATACCAGACATTTTGTGAGCATATTCTCATTTTGAGGATAGACTTCTAGTATGAACATTATTCATATTTATTATATTCTATTCTAGGAAAGGGTATAGGCATAGAGAATAAATACAGGAGGATACATTTATTTTTAGCCACAGGACCGGTGAGATGAATATGTGGATGACATATCCATTTATGAGATTCCTCACATTTAAGAGAACAATTAATAAAGTGAGGAGAAAGAAGGAAAGGATCACACACACACACACACACACACACACACACACACACACACACACACACACAAAAAAAAAAAAAAAAGGCACCCTTTAAGTATTGGAAGGCCACACGAGGTCTCCCCAGAGCTTTCTCTTCTCCAAGCTAATTCCAACTCCCTCAACTTTTCTTCATAGGAGAGGTGCACCAGCCCTGTGATCATCTTCATATTCCTCCTCTGGACCCACTCCAAGAGCTCCGTGACTTTCTTGTGCTGGGGGCCCCAGGCCTGGGCACAGTTCTCCAGATGAAGCCTCATGAGGGCAGAGTATAGGAGGACAATCCCCTTCCTCCCCCATCTCTCTTTTGATGCAGTTTGGGACACAGTTGTCTTTCTGGGTTGCAAGTGCCCACTGCTGGCTTATATCCATCTTTTCATCCACCAGAATCCTCAAGTCCTTCCCTTTAGGGCTGCTCTCAAGCAGTTCTCCCAGTCTGTGCACATATCTGGGATTACCTTGATCCCAGTACAACACCTTGCACTTGGCTGTGTTGAACCTCATTAGATTTACATGGGCCCATTTTTCAAGCTTGTTCAGGTCCCTCCTAATGGCATCACTTCCTTCTACTGTGTCAACTGTACCATTCAGCTTGGTGTCATCAGCAAATTTTCTGAGAGGGCACTCAATCCTACTATTAAGGTCACTGACAAAGATATTAAGGAATGTTGGTCCCAAAAGAGACCCCTGGAGAACTCCATTCATCACTGGCATCCACCTGGATATAGAGCCATTGATCCACCTATCCAATCAATTCTTTATCCACAGAATAGTCAAGTCTTCAAATACTTCTCTCTCCAATTTAGAGATGAGGATGTGGTGTGAGACAGTATCAAACACTTTGCACAACTCCAGGTAGATGATATCAGTTGCTTTTACTTTGTTCACCACTGCTGCCACTCCACTGCTGAATGCCACCAGACTGGTCAGGCACAATCTGCCTTTGGTGAAGCCATGCTGGCTGTCTCAGATCATGGTTATCTAAAGCTGCTGTTTGAACAGGACCAGAAGATATCAAGGTATCCAGCACTATCTTACTACCTTGCCACCATATACCTCTGTTATTTTTATCAAATATTTTTTACAATTACTTTTAAGTTGTTGATAAAAGCACTGATTAATGTCAGAGACACTGCAAATCCCTGTGGGTGCCCACCAGAATATCCTCCAGGATATACTGAAGCTTCCACCAAGAGAATCTTGTGCTTGCTAGGAAGGGGTTAAGTATTTTCTTTTAAAATAAAATATAAAATAAAAAATATACGAAGATGAATTCTTTGATTTAAGAATGCAATACAGAAGCTTTGAAGATTTTTCAAACTTGTTTTTAGAAATCATTGCCCCTGTAACCAGAATGAGTTATTATTGTAAAATTCTAGAGAATGTATTTAATATGTGGGTGTTCAGCAAACCACGCTGAAAGCAGTTTTTTTTCTTCTATAATTAAGTCACATTAAATATTATGTGCTAAGTGTCTTCAGAAATGAAAAGAGGAAAAAAAAAAAAGAAAACAGCTCTTCCCCCTCCATCCCTCAAGTAAGTGATTAAAACTCTAGTATTTACTATATTCTCAAAGGCAATTGTCTGGTACAAAATGAACAAACAGCACAACCAAAAAGTCATAGCTGCCCACTTTCAGTGGGCAATGTCAGACATTTGAGAGATGAAGGACTAAATGCAGTCCATTTTGTTATCTTGCAGCTGGGTTTCCTATGATGAAATATCCATTGATCCACTCCATTTTATTGGCTTTAGATGAGTTTTTCCTGGTACACTAGTAGGAAGTCTCTTGTGGTATACAATTCAATCATTGTATTGGTTAAAAAAAGAATCACATACTTAGTAGTTTTTGTCCTTGATATTCTCCACATGTTTGGATCATTGAACAGCTGGGGCCATAGAAAACATTTAGAAACCACATTCTTTTATGTAGATCAATCACTTTTGTATACATTGCACCAAGCAAATGAAAATTGTTCATTTACATGTCAGTGGGAGTTTGATGTCTTAAAACAATCTTCTAGACATTAGTGTAGGCCACTGTTTGTTTTCATTTGGAAAAAAAAAAAAGAAACTGTATACTCAAGAATGAAGTTTTAAAATCAATTCAAGATTGAGAAATAAAATACATGATACAATAATCTTTTCCCTCTATAACAGTTTTTTTATTTCAACTTACGAAGCATAAATTCCTTCATCGAATGTGGGTTTTTTTTGGCGGAGATGACTTAAACAAGGTTAGAAAGAGTATGATATACAAGGTAGACTTGAATAAACAGGTGTTGTTATTTAACAGACAGTAATTAATAAAGACAGAGGTTTATGGAAGCTATGAAGTACCTTACACTGTGGGGTTTTTTTCCTTCAAAATTGTAAGATTGTCTCTCTGTCACCCCTGCTCCCTTCCTCTGATAGAAGGATTTGTAAGTTACTTCAAGAGAAGAATCTTCTTTCAAGTTATCTTGCATAGCAGCAATAGGTTATAAGAAGTCCCTTCAGGATGATTTTGTTTTGTAGCTGCAGTTACACTAACCGTAATGTTGTGCAGAATACACTCCTTAAATGTCTTAACATGGCTGGTATATTTAGCCACTTTGCAGCTAAGTTGTGTGCTCCCCAGATCAGCTGTAATACTTTCTCTCCAAATGTCTGGAGAGAACTTCATTTGAAGAAGCGACTAGCCTGGCATCGCCAGAAGTGAAACACTTTGATTCCTTTCAGTCTCCTGTTTTAAAACAGAAAGATTATTTAGGCAAGATGCTTCCTGTTAGAACCCTGGATTGCTGAAATATCCTCCTTGTTCAAAACAATTTTCAGGCAACATGTTGCTTTCTGCACAACCTACTTGTAACAGAAAGTTTGTGGCAAGAATTAGGTGAGACTGAAGTACTGCACTGGGTGTCAGTATAGTCATATTTACTTGGAGAGACTGCAGCCTGATGGAAGAGGAAAGATTATGTATGTGTGGGTTGCAATTGTAAAACTCTAAACTGGGAAAAAATAGATTCATTGCTATAATTTGTGTTGTTTTGCCTGAAAATGTCAGTGGGACAGTCTATAAGTATTCAACAACAACAACAAAAAAAAACAATCTAAAGAGGTTCTTCTAAGTATTCTCTTTACTCCTAGTTGCCTCATGAGTCCATTTATTGGACATATTAAAGCTCCATGAAGTAATACTTATGACTTTTAAAGGTCAGAGCTCATTCCTGGAATCTGAGGATATCTGTGAGACTCTGTGGAAGTGGGCAATGACAGGCTGCTGAGAAGAGAAGGACCTGGACAGAAGTGAAAGAATACAATGAAGCAAGATTTTCCTAATTTTACAGGAACTTTGTGCCAGAAGCCTTATTCTTAAGCACCCAGAAACTCCCCCTCTCTGAGCTCTTTTTGTAAGCTCCTGGAATGTCCTAGCAACTACAGTATGAAAAAGGATATGAAAATGTACATTAAAAAAACACTCCAAAACAGCAAACAAAGTCAGGTTTCAGACCAGCTATACTCAGAGCAATTAATATGACATATACTAGAATTTGGATCAGAAGTACATACATCTGCTTGCAGATGCTCGGGATATAGGATGAGGGTACTGACTTCTGAGCTTGTTTTTAGTGATCACGTAGGATGACTAATGGAAACAAAAACCCAATACAATTCCACAGCAAAAATTAGGTCCTGGAAAAAAAAAAACCTCTTAGTAAGTACCAGAATTCTGAGTCAATACAGGCTTCACTACAACTGAAAAAACATTCTGCATTCTTTGCACTAGGAGCAGTACTAGTCACTGTACAGAGAAGTGCCAGCAGTGGAAAGGAATAGTCTTAGTTGTCAGAATAACAGATAGGGAAAGCTAGAAGTGCCAGCATTCAGGGTTACTGACTCCTAGGATTAAAACTGTGAAAATCTTCTCTCCCTCTCGACATATGTATTTCCCTTGAGTTCAGATACCCTGCCATTTTCTGTGAAATCAAAACAGATGAATTTTCCTGATTTCTGGCCTAAACAATATGGCATAGCAATGAGCTTTTTGTATGTTCCCTTTCAAAGCCTTCTCTCGTTTTGCTAAAACATTCCTTAGAGACTTAGATTTCAGGCAAGAAGAAACCATTCTTTCAATTTATCTTGACCTCCTGAAGAACTACATCCTAACTGCTGCATCAAAACAAGAGTTATTGTGCAAAAGTTGTTAAAAATAACCTGTTTAAAATTTGGGTATTGCAATCTGTTTCAGTGATGAGTGATCTTTTGCCCTTGTGAGAAGGCCCCAAGATAGTGGCTGAAACCTGTAGTCAGTTATATATAAGAAGCCGTACTTATATGAGTGATCCTCGTGACACTTAGAGGGATTTTGAGAATACACAGCTGTTCTTTTGTATTGGCATGGATGAGGAACTTGGGCCTGTGCAAATTGGAGCAAAAGCAATTTGAACGGCCCACATTTTCATGGTAGCAGTGGTGGCAGGTTTCTAGACTTCCATTCCAGCTGAATGCCTGCTGCACTTTCAGAATATAAATGTAGTTACCTTCAGAGCTTTATAGTCCTGAGAAGAATGTAGATGGCTTTATTAAACACCTGCACAGCATTTAAGAAAGCTAAGGCCCAATTTAGAAGGGATTTAGGTGGAAGAATTTCCCACATCATTTTTAACTACTGGAGTCTGTGTGGATGGGTACATTCAGATCTAAGCTATACTGCTTGTGCCCCACAAGTGGCAGGCAATAGACTGCTCTGGTCTAGAAGACTTTTACCTATACTAAGACAGTGCTGTGTATGAGCTGGTACATCCTCCTATGGGACTTAAATAACTAGAAAACCATGATAAATTATTTAGCAGAGTAGTGCAAGAGAAGGCCCATTGTGCGGGTGGATAGTATTGTTACATGGATTCCGGATTGGAACTGGCATCTGTCCAGACTACTTGCACTGCATTGGTCTGGACAAACATTCCCATAGTTGTGTTGCTTTTGGGAGGCAGTAGGTGATCTCAAAGCTGCAGAAGGTTTGCATTCCACACAGCACAGTGTCATTGAACTATGATATTGAAACTTGGATAGAGTACCTAAAACTCTGACTTCCATTTTGTAGGCACTCTAAGCTATCTCTGCTGTTTGTTCAACTTATGTGAATCGGAACCTTCACAAACTACTTGTATGAACAATCTCAATAAAATAGGGAAAAGTGAGAGTGTGGGTTGGGGTTTGCAGAGTATGTTTAATGAACAGTGACTTAGAATAATGAGATACTACCTGAAGTGGTCAAAAACGGAGTTTGAACAATCTCTGCCTTTAAAAAATAATCAACATTTGTGGTAGAAATGTTTCTGCTTTCAAGAAGTAAAAATCTGTTTGTTAACCTCAACTCTAAATCTGAAAGCACGTCTTGCCTGACACCAAACCAGGAAGTGCTAGCTGCTCTCAGAAAACAGATGAGAAAATTTATGTTTTTTAGCCCATAGAAGATAGAAAATGCTGAAGGAAACACTTTTGGACTGTCATAAAAGACGACTGAGTGACCTGAAGATCTTCTCAATTCCTAATCACTATAATTCTGTGATTTAATTTTAGAGCAGTTGCCATGTAAACAACAACCAGTTTAGTACTTTTTCCATTTTGGGACATGATGAAAACCATTTTTGTTTTAGCACCTATGTAAGCACTAATTTGCACAGATGTCTTCAGATGTATAGTACATACAGTAACTACAAATTAGCTTATCATGCATACGTTGCTTTGTATACTTCCTGGAAGGTGTCCAAGGATGACTGACTAACACATGGGATGTTTCCTCTTCACAACATTAATGCAAAGTCAACACCTGCAGTGATGTAAGCCCATGACTCACCTGCCTGAATGGAGGTCTCTTTAGGATCAACTGTTGTGTGCAGAATACATCTGCAACGTCCAAATAAATGAGCCCTTCTAAAGTAAGTCAGCACTACCACTGTTTAGAATGCAGGGCCCTTGTGAAGGCTGAGGTGAAGCAGCTGGCTAGCAGCTTTTGTGAGTCATTTTAAAAAGCCACTCTCACAGCTGGAGAGAAAATAGTCCTGGCAGCACTGGCAATCCATTATGAAATGCAAAAAGTCCTTCTCTGGGCGGAAGAAAAACTTCATCCAGCTGTCAAGTGTTTGAAATGTTGGGGGAAAAGTGCACACACATGCACGCACACACATACACACAGTGTATGGAATACAGAGGCCACATCAGAGAAAATTAAATCTCCTTTGAGATTGAAAAACGCATGGGCTGATGAGTTCGGTTTTTAGAAATCAGCAACCGTTTTGTAAAATGGAGAGCTAGAGCATTTTTTATAGTTCAGGAAAGACTGGTTTGCAAGCATCCTTTCTGATTTAGATTCTTCTCTCCAACATACCTGACAGAGCCATACATCAAAAAGACACTTGACCTCTGCTTACATTATTGTCCATCTGTATTGATTCAAAAGGTTCATATTGTGGAGAAAGGAAAAGCTAAGCAGTAGAACAATTAGTCCCTAATCTCATATTTTTCCATTTGGCAAATGCAAAATATAGTTAGTGAATGGCTTTTAAACGTAAATCCATTTCAGCCGAGAGATGCTGATGCTGCATATTTGCAAGATAATAAAAGATGAGCAATACAGAAGACTTTACGGAATAAAGCAATGATGAATTCTAATAGAAAGATGTGGAGAAAGATGACTACCACAGCAATAAAGCCTGAAGGTATTCCATGTGAGTGCAATTTGCAGACCAATGAAAAGGCGCTTTTTAGATGTGAAGCTCAGATTCAATTTTTTGGAACTTCTTTCTGCAGTTTGCCTTATTTACAGCCATACAAAATGCATTCCAAATTACATTTTCATGGAACAGTACTGACATCTAGCGGCCAATTAAACTGATCCTATGTAGCTCCGCTTCTGGGAAACTGAAATAACTTCCCTCTTGCGTAAGTCCTAGCTAAGGACCCCATTCTATGGCCAGACCACAGCATCACATCATATGCCTTAAGCAATGCAGAGATGCAAATGTAGATCTACTTGAGGTCTCAGAAATCAAAAAAATATTTTGAATTTTAGAAAAAATAATTTGTATTTTGTGGCTCTCTTTCTGAGAGGGATTAGTGCTAGCTAAGGACTCTGCATTTTAATGAAAGGTGAAAGTGATTAGAATCATAGAATTCTTAGAGTTGGAAGGGACTTCTGAAGGCCATCTAGTCCAACTCCCCTGCGACAAACAGGGACACCACAGCTAGATCAGGTTGCTCAGGGCCTTACCCAGCCAAACCTTGAGAGTCTCCAGGGACAGAGCATCAACCACGTCGCTGAGCAACTTGTTCCAGTGCCTCACCACCCTCACTGTAAAAGATTTTTTCCTTATATCCAGCCTAAATCTATCCTCTTTGAGCTTAAAGCTATTTCCCCTTGTTCTATCACCACAGACCCTGCTAGAGAGTCTCTCCTTTCCTGTTGCTCTCCTTCAGATACTGAAAGGCTGCTCTCCGGTCACCTCGCAGCCTTCTCTTCTCCAGGCTGAAGAGCCCCAGCTCTCTCAGCCTGTCCTCATAGGAGAGGAGTTCCATCCTTTGGATCATTTCAGTGGCTCTCCTCCGGATGCACTCCAACAGGTCTATGTCTCTCTTGTACTGAGGACTCCACATCTGGATGCAGTACTCCAGGTGAGGCCTCACCAGCGCAGAGCAGAGGCAGGATCACCTCCCTCGAGCTGTTGGCCACAATTCTTCTGATGCAGACCAGGATACGGTTGGCTTTCTGGGCTGTGAGTGCATATTGCTGGCTCATGCCCTGCTTCTCATCCACCAATACCCCCAGGTCTTTTTCAGCGGGGCTGCGCTCAATGCTTATATTCCCCTGTTTATAATGGTAATGGGAGTTGCCTCGACCCAGGTGCAAAACCTTGCATTTGGATTTGTTGAACCTTGTGAGGTTCACCTGGTCCCACTGCTCAGCCTGTCTAGGTCCCACTGGATGGCATCCTGTCCTTCTGTTTTGTTGACCATGCCCCACAGCTTGGTATCATCAGCAAACTTGCTGAGGGTGCACTCGACCCCACTGTCATTGTCACTGATGAAGATAATAAAGAGTATTGGCCCCAGCAGCAAACCCTGGGATCACCACTCATCACCAATCTCCATCCAGGCATGGAGCCATTGACCACCACTCTCTGCACTTGATCCTTCACCCAGTTCTTCATCCATCAAACAGTCCACTCATCAAATCCATATCTTTCCAATTTTGAGAGAAGGATGTTGTGGGGTACCGTGTCAAAGGCCTTACTGAAGTCCAGATAGATGGCTTCAGTTGATCTTCCCTTGTCTGCTGATGCAGTGACACTATCATAGAAGGCTACTAGGTTGGTTAAGCAGGATTTGCCATTGGTGAAGCCATGCTAGTTCTCCCATATTAACTCCCTGCCTTCCATGTGCCTTAGCATAGCTTCCAGGAGGATCTGCTCCATGATCTTCCCTGGCACAGAGGTGAGACTGACAGGTCAGTAGTTCCCAGGATCATCTTTTTTACCCTTTTTAAAAATGGGTGTGATGTTTCCTTTTTTCCAGTCACCAGGGACTTCACCTGATTGCCACAACTCTTCAAATTTCATGGAGTGTGGCTTGGCAACCACATCAGCCAGTTCCCCTAGGACTCTGGGATGTACCTCATTGGGACCCATAGTCTTGTGAACGTTTGGGTTCCTCAGGTGGTCATGAATCTGATCTGATCTTACAGTGGGAGGGCTATTGCTTTTCTGATCCCCTCATACCAAGCCACATGTTTGAGGTCTGTGTGGTGAGCAGTTATCAGGGAAGACTGAGGCAAAAAAAAAAATTGTTAAGTACCTCAGACTTCTCCTTGACTGTTCTTACCAGCCTTCCTTAGCTAACAAAACATGAACTCCCAGGATAGCACGTGACCAGAGATGTTTATCAAGTTACTGTATTTAAACAGGAACTACTGAATAGAACAATAACTTTATTATCTGTATAACTGGAAGCTGTTTATGATTTTTTCTGAAAAATTATATTTATTTCAGGTGTCTACTTTTCAAGTACATTGATAAACTGGAGATTTAGAGAAGAATTGCTGTCAAGATAATGGACTGAATATAGATCTTCTAGTGAAAGACCTGTAAGCGATTGGTCTATGTGCTTTAACAAAGGGAGAGCAGGGGTCACAGTTTATAACTACATATACATGAAGAAGAAGAATATGATAAGAAAGAATTCCTTAAACTGGTAGACAGAAATATAAAAAGATGTCATGGCTTGCAATTAAAAGGAGACAAATTTAGACTTTAAATGAGGAGAATGTTTTTTTTTAACAATAAAGGTAATTAACCCTTGAAACAATTTCCGAAGACCTGTGGTAGTGTTTCCTTTTCTGGAGCACTATAAATCAAAATTGGATGTTTTCTGAGAAGTGTGCTTAACTGAAGTGGAAGAGAAATCGTGAGGGCAGCCAATGATTGTGGCACATTGCCCAGAGAGGTTGTGCAGTCTCTGCCCTTGGAGGTTTTCAAACCTGAAGAACGTGTTCTGATCTCACGGCTGATCTTACTTTAAGTAGTTGAACTAGAAACATCCTGTGGGCTATTCCAACCTGATTTCATCTGTGATGCAGTGATTCTATGACATAATTCAAGCAAGTCTAACATCCTATGGACAGATCAGTCTAGATTATTTCAAGGTTCTGATCTCTACAGTACATAAAATGATTCAAAAGGGAAATACTGCATCACAAAAATTACTCTTATCATTTTCCAAATCCACATTTTTTCTGTATTATATATGTATATATAGAGAGGATACAAGTAAAGGTAGGCATAAGGAGAAAACATTGTTACTTCCTACTGTGCATTCAAGGCAAATGACAAATCCCTATAATGGTAAGATAATCAATTCTCTGATTTGTTTGTTTCTCTATGGGGGAGAAAACATTTTCATAGGGATTACAATAGGAGAGCTAAAAGACCATTACAATTGCAGTAAAAATACAGAAGGGAAAAAAAAATGAATTTTCAGATGGAAAAAAGAATTAATGAAAGACTAAATTTAAAATGCAGTAGAAAGAAAATTGTATGAATGGATGAAGAAAGAAAGAAAATACCTCATGAAGAAAGCACTAGAAGATTCACACCTCTCAAGTATTTTCTGCATTATGAAGTCTCAAGATGGAAGAATACATGTAGCAGTAACGTACAGATGGAGAAGAGGCTTTCTAACACAAACACAACTACTCTGAGCATCAGACTTTGGTGTATAGTATACTGAAAAGCTGCCACACAGAAGTACTTTCCTTCTCACTCAAAACTCCTGTTACCTCAGTGAAACAAGGACTAACCAAGAGGAAATACAACTGCCTTTGGGATACTGGACTGAAGAAAAGCTATGATATTAAGCTGCATATTTAAAAGATGTAGTCCTAACATTAGAGAGCAAATTATGAGTCATATTCAGTGGGTTAAATGTGACAAGACTGTAGACTGAGGAAAGAAGAGAATACAGACAAACAGCTAAAGAAAATACTCCGCCATCCTTGACCAGCAGTGGATATTGTTATTCTCATGGTAAAGGAGTGACAGTGTCTGTTCATGATCATCCTTGTCCATGCATCTGTCAACCACCTGCTTTAAGAACTCTCATACTTTTCCATTTAACATACAGACCACACAAGACTGATTCTTCATATCTATCCTCAATTCCAGCAAAATATGTAGATTGCTCTGAAAGTAATGCCTCCTATTTAATTCCATGGAAAATACAACAGATACAAAGAGCATAATAACACTATTTGATAGAGTAAATTTACAGCTACAGAGCTGTTTTTCAAAATAATTGTCACTATTGGCTATGCATTTTGCCAGTGATGAACAAGAGACTGTATGCCATGATTGTAAAAATCTGCACAAGCTGAGGTGACCACACTTTCACAGCTGCTATGAGAGCATCATTGCTAGGAAAATGTTATCCATGCAGTCCATCTTTCATCATTTCAAACTGATGGAAATCAGAAAGCATCAGATCTGGACTCCGTGGTGAGTGGGGTAGAACAGCCCAGCCATGACTGGCAATGTGCTCCATGGACTTCAAACGGGTATAGGGCCTGGCATTATTGGATTGCAGGAGAAATGCCGTCTTCTTCTCTGACCTGATTTTGGAAGTTCAAGACTTCAGCTTAGTCAGCATTGTGATGTAGCCATCAGAGTTGGTAGTTTGTCTGGAGAAAACCAGAAAGATCACTCCTTTCCTATACCGAAAGACAGTGCACATCACTTTTACTCACTGATGGGGGAGAGAAGGTTCCAGAGAGACCTCACTGTGGCCTTTCAGTACTTACAGGGAGCTTATGAACAGGAGAGTGGTGACCGACACTTTGCATGAACAGATAGTCATAGAGCTAAGGGGAATCATTTTAAACTAAAAGAAATAAGATTTAAATTAGAAATCATAAGGAATTTTTTTCACTTAGAGGAGTCTGAAGCCCTGGAACAGACTGCCTAGAGAGGCTGTAGATGCCCTATCCCTGGAGGCATTCAAAGTCAGGTTGGATGGGGTCCTGGGCACCCTGAACTGGATGGAGGGTGGCATTGTAGGCGGAGTTGGAACTAGATGATCTTTAAGATCCCTTCCAACCCAAGCCATTCTATGATTCTATGACACAAAGATGATTTTCTATAACTCTGTTCCCATCTACTTTTTTTTCTTCTTGGTCTATTTGGTTTTGTAGACTTGTACATGATTTGCTTTGTTAAACAGTTAGTCAGTGTCTCAGTAGATAAAAGTAAACTAATGCTTTTAGCAAATAATCCCTCCAGGAACACTAGAGTTTATGGGTTCACCAATACCACTAAGATAAATATTTACTGAATATATTTCAGAATTTCATTGTGAGAAACATAGGTGTTTTTTGTAAACAATAGTTGTTATATTTACTCAGCTACTTCTTCCACTTTCAAATCTAGGTAACACTTGCCAATACCACCTGTCAGAGAATGTAGTGGATTTTACATGTTCTATGAGCAAGGGTTATTGTTTTGCTTTTGATGCCTTTAGTACTCAGTGTTTTGCTGTTATTGCAGAATGAGCCAAGGTGAACAGAAGATCCTAATTATGCCATTTCTGTATCTTTAATTGTTTTTATACTTTACAATGAGACCTGTTATTCATCTTCTTCAATATGAACAGCCAAAGTTATAATACAAAAAATGATTTGGATGGGTAAAATCAATTTACCCAAGCAATACCATCTTTTCTCATTTTTTCATTGTCACTAAACATGTTCAGACTGATTTCCCTTCTCTCTACTCCACCAATATACTTCCACTGACAGAATAAATACCACAAAACAGTAAAATATGTTGTCAACACTCTTCTATGCACAAAAGTGGTTTTGATCTAAGTAACAGCATAAAAAAAAAGCCTCCTTCCTTACCCAAGAACAGTTGAAGACTATAGGGAAAAATAACCTGTCAACATACACACTTGTTTGATTTCTGTTATTAAAAAAATATCTCTTAATGCAAAAAATTTATACTATTAAAAAACTGAATGCACGAGTATATCTCATTTCTTTTCCAGAAGGAATAATTTCATGATATGAAGACCAAAGTAGCTGCATCTACCCTTGATGACAGTTGATGTCATGTTGTATGATAGTGATGTGGTGTAGCTAGAGTTACACAACCTCTGTATATAGCAAACAAGCACTGAAGTCACTCTGGGCTGCGCTGCTCTGCTGGGAGAGAAGAGTATGAAACCAGGAGTGCCTAACTGCTAAGTTAGAATAAACCCAAAGACATGCTAGGACAGGAATGACATCCTTCTGGAGATCTGACAGTAAAGCAACAGCTTTACTGACTCCATTCTTTGCCTACAGTGTTTTTAATAATAATATCCACCTATCCCAGAGGACTAGTGTTTGTAAAGGAACACATAAAAACTGAGTGGTAGTCATTCTGTAGAAAAAAGATCCTTTAGGTTTCAAGATGTGTACCATCTGGGCAAGGTTGGTTGCTCTAGTGCAATGAGTGTCATTAAAAATCCCAATTCCCTGTTACCTATCAGTTTGGCTCTGGATTATGGTGGAGCTATTTTCAGATATGTCCTTATATGGACATACTGGCTATAGAAGATACTCTCATAGCCTGGCTGAGACTGGAAGTCCAGCTGCACCATGAGAGTGAGCAAAGTTCACCTGACCAGCATTGTCTCCTGAGAGAAATGGTTAACGAGAAAGGTAACTTTAACTCAACTTGCTTCTCTTTTAAAGCAGCCTTTAGACACAGCTGATGCTATAGAGGGTGCACGAGGTGGAGGCTCTCCAGAGGTGAGAACTTTGGCCTCATCCCATCAGCCTATCCCAGCACACCAGCCAGGATCAAGGCAGCAGAGCCAGCAGAGATGGGCAGCCCCAGGCACCAGGCACTTCCCTGGAAGCAGGATGAGGCCAGGAGGAATGTGGGCTTGCAGACGCGACTTGCTCAGCAAGACCCATGGCCAGGCTGGGTCAGACTAAGGTGCTGGTGCAGTTTTATTCATAATCCTTAGTCTTGGATCTACTGGTGATGATGTGTGTGCTGACTCGTAGTTTTTACTGTTATTCCAATTACAGAAAAATAAATAACAGTGTCTGAACACAGACCTCCTCACTCCCTTAAGTGAATATCCTTGGGATCTCTGAGAATTGAGAGTTTGTCAGGAGGCTGCAAAATTGAGCCTAGGTAGAGTAAAAGGAAACAGGGTATGTCTACATAGAACTAACAAGTTACCAAGTTTATTTAAAGTTGTTAAGACTTCATTTTATTTTATTTTGGCCTGTTTCCCCTGACTTGAAGACTGGAGGGGGAAAGCAGAGAAAAAAAAAAAGATGGAAAGAAAGTCCACTTCCAAGATAGGAAGGGAAAGACTGCAACAGACATTTGGAAAAAGACTGGAAAAACTCATAAGTAAAAGTCTCTTTGAAATATCAGAGATGCTTTGTCTGCAAAGATTGGCGTAGGGAATGGAAATAAAATCAAAATGAAAGCCTTTGTACATGTCCTATTATTTCATATATTTAGCTGTAAGACTTTAGAAATGAAATAACCCAAAGACAACATGTTGGTAGAGTATTTCGTATGGTTTAACAGCAGCAGAAAAGATCTGAATGATTCAAAAAGCTTATATAACTGTTTTGTTTTATTCATTTACATAAATCACATTTACCGTAGGTGTTTTATTCAAAATAAAGTTTTGGGAAAATAAATTGAACAGATGAACCCAGGCAAACCTGGTGATTTTTTCATGAGCAGTGTTTGATGATAAAAGCATAAAAGCATAATGTGGTATCATTTCACCAAGGCACAATATGGATCATCCATATGGAGCAGAAGTTGATAATACTGCAAAGAAGCAAAAATAAACAGAACAGATGTACTTGTAAAATCAAGTCTGCACCCACCCTGAGTACCTGCTTCTTTGTGCAGAAACTTCTACAAGTTTTGTTGGATAGTTTTGTCCCACAGTGTAACTGGAGCAGGAAATAGCTTGTATCTGCTTCTCTGAGCACTCAGCTTTGTCAGCTGACCAGTGCAGAGCAGAGAACTCTAAGTCTCAGTGTAAACATCTCCTTGTTCCTCAGAGTGCTGAACAAGATGGCAACTGTGCTGGGGTGCATTCAGATGACTGTATTAACCTTCTCCTTCACTGCCTGGTTATCCATGCAAAGGAGTTCTATTTTCAAGCACTCCTCTGAAACCATCTTGTAAAGGTAGGATTTGTGATGGATTCATACTAACACATCTCAGGGATTTGATTAGAAAAATATAAGACGTAAGGCTCATAATGAACTGCATAGTGCAGAGCTGTGTGGAATCACATGAAGCTCTGCTGCTTAGATCCCCTTGGTCTGACTCTTAGAAAATACTGTAAGTTTTCCAATCATTATTTTTCGTATCCTACAGATACTGTAACATTTACCTCTGTTTTTCTGCTCTGCAAAGAAAACATCAATTACTTCTACAAGAGAATTCCAATCCTTCTGTCACACTGTGTTCCATACACCTGAGCAGATGGAGCAATTCTGCTGGGGTGTCCCTGTGCTGATTATAAATAACCAAAACAGACTGGAAAGCCTCAGCTTTAACCTCATCAAGGCAGGTCATGACTCAGTTTCACCCTTTTGTTCGTGGAAGTCCAATAGCCAGTGCCCTCTACCTTTTTTGCTAGACCGATGGTGAGGATTATTACTCCACCATTGATCTGCAGCCCACCCAATGGCTGTTTACTCATCTATATCCTTTACTTAATTAAGTCTTGAAAACATCCTAGGTTCCTCTCTTTTCTACAGGTGCTATTTTGCTGCTCCTCAGAATACTGATGTATTTATAAGCATGCTGTGCCATTAGAGCACAAACCACAGTACTTGAAATGAAGTGACGGCAAGATCTGTTATATGTTTATAAATGCAATAGAAAGTACTTAAAATTATATGAAAAGCTCTCAGATGTTGTTTTGTTTTTTAAAGCACGTCTCCCCTATTCCATCAGTAAAACAAGACAGATGTGGATCAGCAGCTCAGCTATTTGGTGGAATGAGCACTTATGAACCAGTATTTTAAAAAGTGGGCACATAGGAATAGGTTCTTCATGCCATAGCAGGGCAGATCATGTGGTCAGCATCTGGAAGATACCATACATGGACTTTGATTTAATAAAGTAGTCACCCATCTGCTGCATTCTCAGAGTGAGGAGAATAAATAGCATGCCACATCCCACACACTCCAGCTGTCCCCAGCATCCAGTGTTCTGCAGTTCTGCTAAAAATAAAAAAGAAACTTTACTGTATTTCAACAGAGATTGCTAGTTAAAAAAAAAAGAGAGGGAGGCAGTGTGAAGTAAAAAGAGTTGTTTAGGAGTACCTGTAAGCACTTCAAAGTGAAGAAGAAAGTTGCCTTTTGTTTGAAGACTGCCTTCTTTTCAAGCACTGTCTCATAGCTTGCCAACATTTACATTACATGCCAGCAAGTCTGTCTTTTCAGAAAGTAGTCTAGTTATCTCTCCTGTATTCTAGTGCTGGTGTGTTGATACACAGCAGTATCACTGTAGCTGCATCACTGAGTCCATAATTAATTGTCTGTAGCTCAGTAATAAAGACTTTGCAGCTTTACTCACTACAAGTCTCTGAGGATGATAAATGGGCTAAAAAGTACTCCTAATTCTGTTGTGGTAGGGTGCGTTAGCTAGAGGGACTGACTCTTCACTCACCTTCACTCCTTAGAGAGGTCTAAGGAAGTAGGGCTTTCTGGGCTTCCAGGAGAGAAATGGCAGGTGAGCCCCTGGTATGAATCCAGTCTGGTGACACCAATAGAAGGATTAAGCATGCTGGACAAATAATAATTCCCCACCCTATCCGGAGTGGATGGAGACTTAGTTTATGTCTTTTCACTCAGCCCTAAGATCCTTGGATAGAGAGGTCTAGAGCAGAGCAGAAAATATTCCATCTGGAGCAAGCCAAAAGATTAAGGGATATATTTTTATGGGACTTAGTTCTGTATTATTTACTGATTTAACAAATTGATTGCAGGCAACCAGTCAATGATGAATGTGCCTTTAAAAAACAGACTGGATCTTCATTACTCTCAGAGCAAATACCGTAAAGTGGACATGACCGTCCTTTTAGTACAACAGTGTTTTGGTAAGTATAGCAGAACCTCCTACTTTTTGAGATATATTCACTCTGCAGTCAGGAATGTGACTGCAGCCCACAGAAATATGTAACTTATTATGTTGAATTAGCTCAGAGACTAAAAGCCTAAAAAGCGTCACAGATTTCAGCCCCTTAGACCATATCACTGGTTCTAGATAACTGTGTACTGCTAGGGCTGAAGCCACTTCTGTTTTGCTTTCAGTGTTGGTGTCTGGGCCAGTTTGAATGAAATGCATTTTATTTAGATTTTCTAATCATAATGTGGATGTAGCCAGGATAATTTCCTTATTTTTTTTCTATATTTAAATGGGCTCAAAGGTGTGAATATGAAATCCTGTTTCTACATCTGTTTTGTCTTTTTTTATCATTCTGAACACAGGTAGTGCAAAACTACAGCCAACCTATAACAGCTGTCTACTGCATTAGTTTAAGACTGTACACAGTCCAATTACATTAGCATGGTGCAGTCTGAAACTGTTGAATCCCACTCAGGCCTCACTAGGTACATTTCCTCTGCCTCTGGACCACCACTCACAAGAGAGAAGCTAAGGAGAAAGTTTCTGCACTGCAGTTCCCAGGATCTCCATAGTGAGTTCATGCACAGAGCACTGCCATACAGCTTCTTTCAGGACAGACTTTGATAAAAATAAAGATCATTCACTAGATAAAAGCAAAATGAGAATTAAGGTACAGTAAAAGTTCTTATTTGAATCAAATTTAGTTGGAACATCTCTTCCCAGCCTTCATGTATTTGCTTATTAGCTTGCTTCTCTTGCAACTGTGCAAAAACTTTAGAGCTAAATGGAATGAAAAGATAAAGAATTAAAAGAAAATGCTGGGATATTGGTACTTGCTTTCCTTGAAAAAATGCTTTGAACAAATGTAACCAATTAAATCTAAGTGTACCAGGAACACTCAAGCTAATTATCTGGATACCTAATAAATTCAGCATAAACCAAAAAAGTAAGTATACTGGAGTGCTACGTGGAACTTCACTGGGAACATAAAACTATCACAGGTGAGATTCAAACAATCTGTACTCTGACTCATGCTCTAGAGTTACGACAATGATGCAATAGAAGTAGGATGGCATTGTCCAAGACAATGTGTAATTCCAAGAAAGTATCTTTCTCTACTGGAAGAAAAACAACAAAACTTCTGACAGATGTTTAGAGGATTCTCAGCCTTGTACAAACAAGTTATTATTGGCATTATCTGAATGTACTCATATGCCACCCTAGAAGTGTGAACACTCTTGTTGGAATTAATAATGCATTACCCAGAAATATAAACGTGAGGGTAATTAAGAAGCCCAAACTATGACTGAGTCTTATCCACGTTTGAGTCTTTCTTACTAAGTCATTTATCATTAGCTCTGGTTCTACTTCACATAAGACGTACAAAAAGTACCATCTGAACCTTGCACATTCACTGTCCTCAAAGATTTCTTCTTGCAGCAAAAATATTTGCCATCTGGTAAACCTCTGTATGCACAAAATTATAATTAAATTGCCCCTGGTCTCTTGCATTCTGTTTGTCAGAATGTTCTCTGAAACAGGCATGGAGCATGCTATAAAGTTGGATTTTCTAAAAACAATTGGTTTGTTTGTTTTCCACTTTTTTTTTTTTTTGCTAAAGTTGTAGCACAATGAATGGCATTGTAGCCTTTTATTAAGTTCAGAAGAAGCAAATGTTACATTTGCATTAAATTAATTCACAGTTATTCCATTATTTCAAATTCTAGAAGTCTTATTGCTAGTTTTCTCTTTTGAGCCTTAGCCCTGCAAATACTCCTTGTAGACATCTTTAGAAGGGACTTTGCACCTCTGGAAGCAGGAAGTAGTTGGAAGTAAGTTTCTGCCTTGAGAAAAAACTGAAATTTCTGCATGAATTATCATGTGGCACTGAAATGTAAAATAGATTATATGATAACTGATGGAGAGAATTCAGTTCTGGCTGTGAAAGGGGAATGAAGAATTCACAATAAGTGATTTATTCAATTACATGGCCCTCTTTCTCTGCTCAGAGAATATGCTTGACTAGAGATATGATTTCCTATTGTCTTTTTTATTTTAGAGACTGATTGTGACCAGCATGATACTAGTATTTTTTTACTTAATCTTTAATATCTGACTCATGCTGGCTTTATCAGAAAAATCACAAAGCACTGTTAATCTCCTTCTCCTTGAACGAATGCTGTCCTTATAACCTAGTGGGCAGCATAATGAAACCATTTGTCTCTCTGGGAAATATAAAAGCTAAAATACTTTAGATGAATTCTGTGCCTTTTCTTTTTGCATCTCAGCCATTTTGATGTGAGTATGAGGTGTTTATTCCTCTAAATTGAGCTTGACACCATTGGGTAGGTCTGGGAGATAGGGTAAAGATTTCTCATCCCCATCACTTTTTTCACATTTCCTCAAAGTAGTTGGATGTGTCTATCTAGTTTTTGCTGAAATGGTGTGATCAGACCCTGCTTAATAGCTTCTTTGTCAAGGCTTTGATAAGGAGGTTTGAGAATCTCATCCCCTGATTTGGGTAAGTATTGCCTTTTGTAACATACATTAACTGCCTTTATGGATCATCGCCACACACCAAAGGGAAGTAGTTTCAGCAGCAGCAGATGGAGACATTTTCCTGCCAAGCAGACTTCTGTGCCCCAGGTGATGCAAGGGACTGGCCCTAACATCAGCATCAGTGTTGTTTCCTCTTTATAGCCAGGCAGATACTCTTAGATCAAAGCCAGCGCTATGAAAAACAAACAAACAAACAAAAAAAATAAGTTAAAAGAAGTTCACTTTCTGACTTTGTTTGTGATGAGAGGGTGTACATCACAAAAGGAGATGTGGTACATGTTGTCCGTCTGCAAGGACTTCCACTGAATGCATGAACTGGCACAGTCCTTGTTCTGCTCACAGTATGTCTCTTGCCAATGTCCTGTTCCTTCTGCACGAAGGAAAGCTTTTCCTTTAATTTGATTTCCAGACTCAGATTCTGTCCTTGGGATCAGCTTCCTTTGCACTGTTCATTGTCAGAAGTTTCTACTTTTTCTCCATGGAATAGCTTCTGCTACATGTGATCAGCACAGTCATCCTGGGACCCATGTTTCCTGATCTGTCCTGCGCAGACTCTCAATTTGTTTGCTTCAATCTGCTTTGTTCAAATAGCATCCTTTATTATCCATAATGCAAATATTTATGTCTAACCACAGTATTTAGGAAGGTTGTCAAGATGTGTGGTTTATCTTGTGTGACGATAAACTTCCATAAGTAATCATATGGGATATTCTAGAGTTTCTGTAGCATAGACTCAGCTGCCTTAAAGCACCATGTGTTCTGTGAAGAACAGATCCTTGACCCTTTTTTTCATTCTTCGTTACTAGCCAAGAACATATAGAACTGCACACCACTAGCTGGAATCATTGCCCTCATCACAAGGCAGACTGAAGAAATGCAGACATTTTAAGTTCAGGGCTTTACATACAGTTCTATGACCTGCAAAAAGAATAGCTGTCCATGCTCTATTTTTCTTACTACCATTAGTGCATCTATCACACTGCTATTGGTTTTGTTGCAAGGAATTAGCAGTGCATTTCAGGCACATTTTGAAACCTAGAAAAAAAGTTCTTCACAACCAGTGAATAAACATCTTTTGCATGAATATCCTACACTTCACTTGCCTCAATACAGTAGAGGTTTATTGACTTACTGCAAGCTACATTTGAATGATTGCTTCATATATTATGATATGCAGCATTACATCCTGTTTCTTTTCTATTTCTATAGCCCAAAGACTTATTGGAATCGGTGTGTCTCAGGCTCATAAAATAAACATGACTTCAAAAAAAGATTATTATACAAAAATCCACCAACCTTGAGAAACTGCAGAGGTGGGGGATTTTTGTGCTGGAATTCATTTTAGTTTCCTAACATTATTCCTAAGCATTTTCAGTTTGAAAGTACAATCTGGCAATTTATAATAAAGAGCCATGAAACAGCTTTCCAGCAAGGAATTAAAAAAAAATTAAAGTCCCTGAAATCTGGATGTCTGATTGCAAGTGAGAGCAATATACTTCAGAGCGGGTGGTGAAAGGATTCAAAATAATAATCTCTGGTATATAAGGACTCCACTACTTAGTCAATAAAAGATGGTTAATCTTCTCCCAAGAGCTCTGCAATATGAACAGAAGATAACCAAAGTAAAATCTTTTACATGATGCTATTGTGTATGATTATTGAGGGAGTCAGGGGCAGATGAGAAGCAGCACTCCAAAAGGGAAATATTGTCACTATGAGAGAACTGTCAGACCATCAAGATGGCTGTCTTTCCCCAGCAGCTGGGTACTGATGAATTGGAGGGCAGAGATAGGGCTTAGATCAGAGCAGTAATCAGAATTAGTAATAAGGCAAAATACTGCTGCAGTACAAAATCTAAGCTCCTCCATCCCTAAGCATGCACATTTGATATTTTAATATAAATTGTACAGCCAAAGAAAAAAAGGATGTACTTCTTTTGCAAATACATAAAAATGCACCCCTTCAGTGTTGCAGCTGGATTTATAACCTAATGCCTACCTCAACCTGCACTTGAGAATTAGCATTCCAAGATACACTTTCTGCACTAAATTAAGTTTTTCTTTCTTTCTTCCTTTTTTTTCTCAGCACACAGAAGTTCAGAAAAATAAAAAGCTCTCTTTTTGTGAAGAACCACACAGCTCTGGAAGAAAGTAATCTCTAAGGCTCATTTTCTTTATCCTAACACTAATAATAATATACTGGACTAGCTCTAGTGAAATGGCAAATGAGGGCCATAAGATTAAATGTTTGCAGAGGAGGATGAAGCTGTCAAGCTCAGAAATGGATCATTGCCTAATATCTTACATTAGAGCTTTTTCAAGTTCTTCTTTAATCACATAATTAAATCATAGAATGGCTTAAGTTGGAAGGGATCTTAAAGATCATCTAGTTCCAATCCTCTGCCATGGGCAGGGCTGCAACCCACCAAATCAGGCTGCCCCGGGCCCATCTAACCTGGCCTTGAACACCTCCAGGGCTGGGGCATCCACAAATTCTCTGGGCAACCTGTTCCTGTGCCTCATCACCCTATAACGGCTTAAAGAATATTTGATTTGTTTCTATTCTTATATTACTCTTAACTAATAGGCAAGTTCAGACAAAAGTGAGGTACTGCTACTGCTTACCATGCCTCCAATGACCTCTCTGTATATCTTACTTATTCATTCCATTCAGCATCTTCTAAATATCATTTTCTAAACACAGACTAGGCTAGTGGCTTCCAGACTTCTGTTGCTGGGGTTACTTCATATTTAAAGTTATCTATTTCAAAGACAAGATGACAGAATACAGACCCGAGGTGATGGGAATGCTTCTGCTCAATTCTTTTTCCCTCATTCATCCAAATAAGGGATTTTAATTTGAACACTTGGAAACTGAATTAGGCAGATGATTATCTAAATGCTGAGATGTGCACAGCAGCAGAGCTCTAGGAGATCATAATGTTTTCATAGTATTAAAATTCTGTTAACTTTTTGGACATGTGTGAAATTTGGCAAAACTTTTGGGAATGACTCTTTTTGACTGAGGGGAAAGATTCAAAAAAGTGGTTAACTCCATTACAGAGCTCATTCATACTGCTTAAAATGACATTATTTTAACAACCATTTCAAACAAATTGGAAATTTTAATGAAAATCAATGAGTCATGTCTCATTAAAGTTGTACTAAAGAGATCAAAGACTTTCAGTAAAAGGTGTTTCAGAGGTAGTACCCTAAATCCTAAATGCTTTCTCAAAACAGAATTGAGCAACACTTAAGGCACTCAAAATATTAGGAAAAGGTATGAAATTCTTAATATGAAATCTTTCTTTTTGAAATAAAATTATTCAGATGTATTTGGTCACTTGTATAAATTTACAAAATTAGAAGAACAAGCAATATATTCAACCAGTATATCTGCATACATTCAACTTCTGTCAAGGAGACATCATTTCCTTGCCAAATAAGCTGAACTTGCAGTCTAACTGTTCCTCTCAGGGTTGATATATAATGAAGTACAAACTCAATTGGGAATTGGTTTTGCTGCTGGAATTCAAACTAGAACAAGCAGACGCTACAGTGAGATAAGAAATACTCCTGCTATGCTCTACAGCTGCATTGTATGTCTGCAGTGTTCAATGTGTGAAATAGACTTTGGCCTTCCAAGCATAGGCAGTATGCCAACAAAGCTCTTGCATGTATCTTTGTGTCTTTGCTGTTTAAAGACTGTGGTTATACGCTTCATTGAAGCAAAGAATCCATGAGAGTATGTAACTGATTATGGGGAGGCTACAGGTAAGGAGCAGCTGGGAGAGCGTGTTGCAGCCATCCAATCTGCATATTCCCTTAGAAAGGAGCGAGCAAAATAATGGAGTGGAAATTTCACCATACAATGCATCTTGGCAAACTTCAGAACTTGGGACTTATTCTTGCCCATATTTAGCTGTTTTACTGCAATGCGTGCAGTTTGGGAAGGTCACTGTATATTTTTTTGTTCGTACAGCACTAACAACTGAAAAGCAAAGTAGCTCACTTTTATAGCTCAGTAAAGAAAACATTTTAGGACCTGTAGAAGCAAATAAAGCCATAATGGCTTCTGCATTGAAAGATAGACTACATTTTTGCTTTTCTTCCTGTCTCTGACAGTTAATAATATGATAAAACACTATTCTCAATGTCTATTTATGTTACTTACTTGATTTGCTGACGATAATAAATTGGGAGGAGCTGTTGAGTTTGTTGAGGGTAGAGAGGCCTTAACAGAGAGATCTAGACAAATTAAAGAGCTGGGCAATCAACAACCACCTGAAGTTTAACAAGAGTGCCAGATTCTGCACCTGGGAAGTAGCAACCCTGGCTACATGTACAGACTGTGAGATGAGATGCTGGAGAGCAGCCGTGCTGAAGGAGATTTGGGGGTCTTGGTCGACAGCAAGTCGAACAAGTCAACAAGAACAAGAGTCAATAGAGTACCCAGGCAGACAGGAAGGCCAACCATGTCCTGGAGTGCATCAAACATAACATTGCTTGATGTGCTCGAGGGAAGTGGTTGTCCTGCTCTACATAGCACTAATGCAGCCTCAGCTTGAATGCTGCGAGCAGTTTTGGGCTCCACAGTACAAAAGGGGCATAAAACTATTAAAGAGGATCCAGAGGAGGGCTACAAAGATGATGAAGAGTCTGGAGGGCAAGGTGTATGAGGCCCCTTGATGTATTAAGCCCAGAGCAGAGCAGGCTGGGGGGGGGGCATAATTTGAATAGTCATTTTTTAAGATGCTGACTATTATAATCTGGTATCCAGTAAGACAAAAAGAAATTGAATTGACAAGAAGAATTAAACATGTAAAGGTACGTGGGAACATAACAGTATTAAACAGATATATGCTTAAAGTAATAGTTTACTGGTAAAACAGCAGCAGTGTCCTTTGAACATTGAAATATTAGTATCAAAATTCAAGGTCTTTGGAAAAATATTTTCTAAAATATCAAAATGCACCAGAAAATTTCCTGCTGCAAGTATAAAAAACAATTTTTTTTCCAGTCTCTAATGCAATCTTACCACTCTTTAATTTTAATTTAATTGCAGTGATGCTTAATATTTATTCCTGTTTTTAAAACTTACTGTTTCTGATGAAAATTTGGAATAGATAATGAGAAGTGCTCTTATGAAGAGGAAAAGATAAATTTAGCACAGGTATGGAATGGGTTAAGTGATAGGAAATAAGCTAAATGATAAAAGGTTTAAATAATAAATCAGGCCAAGAGAAGGCATGAGAAGAACAAAGAAATAGAGAAAACTATTAAATGGAACATGGAGGAAAAAGAAAAAAAATGGTTAAAGAAATGTTTAAGGAAGATCTTTAAAAATTAGAAGTTGTAGCTTTAAGATGGGCAAAAAAGATGTGAGGCCTTAATCTTTATATTTTGTTGGAAGCAATTTAAAACTGTAACTCATTTTTAGGAAAAAGTGCATGACTATTATTAAGAATCAAGCATATTCAGGAGCCCTTGGGAAGACATTGCTATAAAACAAATGAACTAAATCTGTCATGAAGTGGAGAATATCTTCAACTAAAAAGTGATCTAAATTGAAAAAAATGAAAAAAAAATCCTAAAGTATATATTAAGATATATAATCATTGCAAAACAATATCGAACTGTAAGGAGAGGAGAACACTGAATTATAAATTCTGTAATAGAGAATAATTCTCCTTAAGTTCAGCTTTGCTCTGCATCTGAGAAGAGAGCATGGCAGAGTCATTGAGCTGGAGGAGAAAAGGCCTTTGAATGAATCAAATCCACCTGATAAATTTGCCTAACTTGTGACTATGCTTGATGTCTTTTAAACACTTCCAAAAGCATTTGCTTAATTTATCCATGGAGAAAAATACTTTTAAAATCCTTCAGTCATAGATCTTGAATGGACACACTTCAGCATCTGAATTAGACATTAAGTTTCTTTCTGGAAGCTTTAGATTTATCCATGCTTTTCTACTGAATGGGTAAGAAATGTGGCAAAATACTTAAGAAAAAAATGCTTTGTGGATTATTTGAAATTTATGTACAGATTAGACAAAGTGGGATTTCACTTTAGTTTACTGCAGAGTGATATACAAAATTCTGATGTTATCAGGCCTTTTAACCCCACTGACACATACAGCTGAGGCAGAATTACATCAAAGGGAAGAAGTTTGGCTATGAAAAAGACGTGGAAACTAGAGACAAAATATAATCCAGAAAAGGAGCATTGTTTAACAGAGTGGTAGAACAGACAGGTTCTTTCAGTACATACAGTTGGTGCTTTTGTAGTAGAATTATTTTTCGAAGCAAATGGTAGTTCTAAGAATCAACGTGCAACCTGAAAGCAAATGGATTGCAAAGCAAGTAAATAGCAAACCTGGTAGGTGCCTTGATATTGATACTCTGATCATGTAGCCAGTAGTACATTTTTTTCCACAAGACACCATTATCTCTCATTTTGCAATGGATATTTAAAAGTATATGTAATTAATGAAGGTGATTTTATCAAAGAAGTTGTTCTGCAAAAATACATTAGATTCTTGATGAGTCCACCTTGCCAAGCTTCTAAGCAGAATTTTTACTAGTAATAGGGGGAGGTAGTGGACTTCTTTTCGTTGATAGCTTCTTTTCACTGTGGTCTTAAAATTTGACCAGTAGAAATAGTCAAGAAAAAAATGGTTCATATTCCTTAAAATGCCTTAAGCTATTAAGTAACAATCAGAACACGAGTAGGCTGCTGATTTCATAATCAAACTTGTAACATGCACATTAAGTGTATTTAAAAAGATTTATTAACTGACAAATTATAACCGTTTTACTTCAGACCAATAAAAACAACTATAACTTAGAAACCTTATTGATTTTGTACCCTGTAACGCATAGCAATACCATAATTAGCTTTAGTAAAGTAAAATAACATACTCTCTCAAAAATATCAATATTTTTAGTAGAAATTATACCAAGCAATGTGTGGAGAAGCTAAAAAACAATGCTTAGACTTCCTTGTGATACATCATGTAGTATCCATATGGCAATGCAGAAGTTATATTAGTGGTTCCAAACAAGATTAAACTGATTATTTTAGACATGTTAGATTTCTTTCTCCACATCATGCCACAGCAATTGCTTTCATGTTTTAAGAATAGAATGGTGTCACTGGCTGGATTAGGAGTTCTTGGTCTGCTGTTCTCCCAAGGGTACACCTTACATTTTTAGTTAGACCATTTCAGGATCAGGATGCCCTAAAGTAATGACATGGAGAATAAAGGATGAAATTAGAAACAAAGGTAATGTTGTAGTTCATTACAAATAGAGGTAAAAAATAAAAGAACTGTCTTGATATTTTTGGAAGAGACTACAATGAAGAAGGTAGAGAGTAGACAAAGCAGCCATACAAACCAGATTGGAGGAGGAGGGATTTTTGAGCAAGGATCTTGAAAAAAGCTCTGAAGAAGCTTTGAAAAATAGCAGAAGAGCTTTGTGGACTTTGCAAACTGCAAGCAATAGATAAATTTGAATCTATTTTGGTATAGAATTCCCACCACCTAGGAGCTCCACAAACAGAACAGAATAGCTCTCTGTGCTGAAACATAGGCGTCCTCAATTTGTTCTCTATGAAAATGCATTTGTGTGAAGACCCTCAGAATTTGTAATCTAAGAAAACATCAAATGAATTTTTATTGCAGCAGCTTAGAATTTTTTTAAATGTATTTTATGCAATCTAAGTTGAAAATTTTAAGATGAGGCAGATGTCATTTTGCTCGTTTTCCTAAAAAAAAAAAAAAAGCCCTAAAAGTAAAATATATTGCTTAAGCAGCAGGCACCTTTTCCTTATCAAGCTGCTGCTTATGCCTCAAGCAGGATGCGTATAGTCTGAGCATTTTTTATTATCGTAAGAAAAAATATTTCGGAACAATGCCAGAGACTCCAGCAGCTGTGAGTCAAAACTAAATGTCACATGGGTGGGATTTCCATAGTAACTAACTTGAATGCATCAGATACATTAGAAAAGAGTTGAAATTCCTTGTCCACTCTTCAGCTTACCTTTCACCTGATGTATCAGCTGTGGTCTCTTTCTTTGACAAAAGCTTGTTAAGGAATCTTATGTCTATAATCCTTCTGTCTGTAAGCATTTAATATTTCATCTGTATTAAAGGAATTAATTTATCAAGAAAAAAAAAGGAAGTGGATGTCTGACAAGAAGGAGGCACAGAAAGTAATATGAACTCTCAACTTTATTTCAGAATTGGGTTAGGTTCCTAAGTTTGAAGAAGGAAATATATCAAATATAAGAAAGTGATGATTTACTTCCAAGAAACATTCTTAAAAAAAACCCACAAAAATGAAAAAAAAAAACAAAAAAAAAACAGCCCACCTTCAGTAACAGATTTTGGGAAAGCAGAAAAAAAAAAGCAAAAAAAAATCAAATAGCTACTTTCTTGCAGAATAGTCATATAAGCATGTTGAGAAAATGTGATTTGAATTACATTTGACTGTGCAGGCATCTATAGGCCTTGATGTCCCTGATCAGCCCCATCTGGAGCCTACCCTAACAACACTGCTGATGTCCCAGGACCCCATTTCTGTCTTCCTGGAGTCATCAGACTCTGTGCCAGCAGTGCCACAGCAGGGCTCCATCCCTGTCCCCATCTCTTTTTGCTCCTGGCTGGAGCAAAAAAGCGTATTCCCTGGCCCTGGTTCATCACTTGACATGCTGATGGCTGTTGAAGGACCTCAATGTTGAAGGCCTTCAAATATTTAAAGGAAGCTTCTAAAGAGGAGGCAAACCAACTTTTTACATGGATAGATAGTGATACAACAAGAAGGAACAGTTTTAAACTAAAAGAAGAAAGATTTAGACTAGATGTCAGGGGGAAATTTTTCACTGAGAAGGCAGTGAGGAGCTAGAACAAGCTGCTCAGAGAAGCTGTGTCCCATCTCTGCAGCTGTTCAAGACCAGGTTGGATGGGGCCTTGGGCAGTTTGAGCTGGCGGGTGGCAAGCCTGCCCATGGCAGGGGTTTGGAACCAGATGATCTTTGAGTCCCTTCCAACTCAAGCCATTCTATGATTCTACTGTGCCCAGTGTATGAGGGGTTTGGTCACCCTGGGCCTTGGCCTGAGAGAGTCTCAGGACAGTCTCTGTCACAGTAGGGTGAATATCAGGTGAGATCAACATGTTCACAAAGCAATTACTAATTACAGTTCTACAGAGAAGAGAGAAGAAAGGTGCAATGCTTATGTAAAAACTACCAGCTGAAGAAAAGAATGAGGAACACCAGTTCCTTAAAAAAGAGCGTAGCCAGAGGCTAGAGGAGGTCTGCACTGAAACTCAAGCAAGGTATAAATAACAGCATTGTGAAAAAGGCAGTCATCATGCATGAGTACATCTGACAAGACATGGGAATGGACTCACTGTTCCATCTGGCAAAGGAGAAGACCTGATCTAGAGTCTAGTGCTCAGGTATAGGAACAGCCTGCTAGGAGGTGAGCAGTCTAAAGGAAAGCAATTAAAATGACTAGAATTATAGAAAACATGATTTATGAAGAATGGTTCAAAGAACGGAAATTTCCTTCCCCTTAGCAGTCTTAGGGTAGGCATGATAAAAAATTCTTCAAGTATGAAAGTTGACTGTGAAAAGGTGAGAAAATGTGTTCCACATCCATGGAAAAAAAATGTGGCAAGAAAGAACAAAGTTAAACTCTGAAAAGTTTAGAAAACAGATCATTGAGTACTTTGTATTGAGACTTCCCATCACAAAGGAAAATGCTAGAGAGCCATCTGTCAGCGATGATAACGTGCATAGTTAATCTTGTCTTAAGGGATGGACTGTCTCTTGGAGACCCTTCCAGCATTTTTTTAATGTAGCTATTGCCAAATCCCAGCAGATCTTTAATGGGAACATTGGCAGTATACTGCATACTGCAATATCTGTAGAAGCACACAGCATCTAGAAATATGGTCTATTGAAGTTTGAGATTAAATGTGTAGGACTGTCTGTGCTTAGCTTTTGGTGCTGCTATGTTTTTCAGAAAAAGACACCAATTATTGGTTTACAGTGATAGCTTCTACTAAATCACCAGTGCAAGGTTTTTTAGAGAAATAGAGATTCAAGGACTTTTGAAGGATAAAGACTGACAAGTACAGAGTTTTGTTATTGCTAAAGAATATCATGATAGAATTCATCTGGAGGTAAATTTCAAAGAAAACTTCAGTGAGATATTGTGAAATCTAAAGCTGACAGGTTCATAGCTACTCTGTGCTGGATGTAGCATTTCAGAGATGATGTTCTCAAACATATTAGAAAAGAATGAAAGATTCATGTAAGCAAGCAATGTTAATGAACACATTAAAGTTTAAATAGGGTAAAATATGTGACACGGGGAAGTTGAGTGGTAACATCTACCCTTTTGAAGAGACTGATCACTGAGAACTCTCTCACTTTTCACCCGAAGATGTCTAAGGATGGATGCATTCTTCTGCTCTTCTTCTGGCCTGAAGAGGGATTATTATGCAAAATTATGCAAATAAAATCTGTTTGGTTTTTTTTTTTTTAGATAATATAGATCTGGTACTGTTTTTGGCATACACCTAACTACTAAACTGTGCCTTGCTGTAGTTAAGCTTAACCTGAGAAGGCCAGTATGAGTCTAATACTGATTTTACATTAGGTGGGACAATCTCAAACAAATTTGACATAGTGCTATTGGTTTCAGAGAGTAAGGCAATGTATTCAGACTTTATAAAAGTGAAGACTTAGGTAAATCCTAGGAAACTTTGCTGCCACACTGAAGGGACAAATTGACAGACTATTTGTTATTTGACTTTGAACAATCCACCTGAATTTCAATATCAAAATCCATTCAATTGTTTACAAACTTGTTTATCCATTTAGAATCCAGTTCTTTCAAGGTTTCTAGCTCTCTAAAGATACATGGCATTATACTCAGTTGTCTCAATTGCTTGTTTTTCACTATTTTGCTTTTTGTATATAAGGCTAGGGGACTGCATTGAAGGTATTAGTTTCTTGAGAAAGCCTGGTCGCAATAGCAGTGCACAAATTGTAATAGTACTTCATAAATAATGGTTGCATAAACATCAAAGATTTGCACACATATATATGGCTCAATGCAGTTGAAGCAGCCATGCTTTAAAGAAATGGACAGCAAAATGGGAAGAAATTATACAGTGTGTCAACAGACTAAATGGCATAGCCTATACATTTTCAGTCATAGAGTCTTGTGCAGAAAGGAAGGGGTGGGTTAAAAAAAAAAAGACAAAACAACAGCCCATGTGTATGTTAAATCTCAATGGGATCAGCAAGGCAGGCAAAAAGCCAAAGGCAGGCATAAGAATGTCTGGATATGTACATCTAATCTGGACAGGTTGTGGCTCCAGATGGCCAAAAGACAAATCATATCCAGTTTGAAAATTTTAAATGTTTAATTTTATTAAAAAGTCCTAACGGAGCCTGCTTGAGCAGGAAATGGCACGAGCACTGCTATGCAGAGCTCCAGGTGGAAAAGAGTGCATTGTTGTCATTTTTATTTTGAGCGAAGTCCTCCTGGTGTGGAACAGCCGTGTGGTCCCCAGGCATCCTGAAAGGTGGCACTCCAACAGGATGTCTGCAAACCCGGCTGCTGCATCCCAGAAGGGGCTGCTTAAACCAGCTCTGCACAGACGGCTGGGAAAGTGCGAGCTCCCATGTTGGTCACCAGCACTCAGAGTGCCAGCTTGGAGGCCAGTCTGTCAGAATTTAAAACTGCCTTCATAAAAGGTATGAACTTTATACATGAGAGGAGAAGACAGCCTGCAAGGGACTCAGAAGGGATGCTTTCCAAAACGATGTTAGGCATTTAAAAAAAGGTTTCATTACTAATAAGGAACTGCAGTTTTAAAATGCGTGCTATAAAAACATCGCAAATAAAGAGAACTTTTTAAAAACAGCTTTCCTCCATTCACAAGGGGAACCATCCAGAGTATGAGATATTTAAATTTGCACCATGATCATCCCAGGGATTTTCTAAGGGGAGTAATATATCGAGAAAAGCTTACTTGAATGTTAATTTTCTATTCCATTTTTCTTACACTTTCTAAATACTTTTTCTTCCTTCTAACTAAAGATAAATATATTGCAGCTTAATAGCTGTCCACAGTTAAACGAGAAAGTGTCTTATTGTACATGAAATCATCCATGACCCATGATCTGAATCCATAATGGGATCTTCATTCCATCACCCATTATTTTCAGAAGCAGGTTTGACAGCTTCTCTTCAAGGCCTTGCTGGCAGTATGTTAGATCTGGCACCTCTGTGCATTGCACCTTGGACATCACCAGCATGGAGGATGCTTTTAAACAGAGCAGGGCAAATAAAGGGTAAGAGCCCAGACCGCTAAACCTCACCAACTGGCTGTGGTTGCCTGATGAGATTTCTAGAGTTATCTTTAATTAGTAAAAGCACTTCTCTTGTCAGGAAGAGTAGAAGGATATGAGATTTGAAGCCCTTAGCCCCAGATGTGCTGCACAGCTGGCAGGTGAAACACAAAATGCCTTTTCAAAAGCCCTTTGCTACCTGTGGAAGGGTTTTGTGTTCTCCTTCCATGGAAGATGAACACCAGGTGCCATAGAAAATGATTCAGGGAAGTTTTAAGGCTACAGAAAATAAAAATATGTGAGACTTTGTCTTTCTTGCAGGGATTTGTTTTGGTGATTTCACCAGTCTGCAATATGAACAGAAAGAGATGGCAGGAGGCTACCATGTCTAAGAAACATTGCTCTCGCATACCAACACAGCACCTCTGTGTTTTCTTGGGACATAACATTACAAACCTCTTTTTAGCTAAGTTACTGCCAGTGGTAGATAATTAAATAAAGCCAGGCTACCAACACCGCAAGTCAGTATTCAGTACCAGCACTGAATAAATCTTAAACCCACAAGTCCTCCTTTGAGTACATGGGTCAGCCATTCAGTCATTCAATCATAAACTGGCTGAACAGATGTGAAACATTGACAGTGATTTGTCCAAACCACCTTAGTTACTTAAACACAACCCATTAAACCCTTCCCATATACCATTTTGGAACAAGCTGATATCTAAATAAGCTTGTAGATCCACTACACCCTAGAGCATTGTTTATTCTAGAAATGCCTTAGAAGTTTTGATTTTCTTTTAAGCTATGAATACCACGGATTGCAATACAAAGTGGAACAACACTGAACAATAAATGAAATTAGGGAACAGTCAGCATCGATCAGTCCACGTCTGTTGCCAAGGGTAATCTTGATTTGTCTCATTCTAAATTCTGTTGAACAAATTAAAGTGTAATTTCCTTACCATGAGCAGTGGCTGATCTAAAGAAGTTTCAAGAGGTAAGGAGTGCTAATGGATCTTCAAATTGGATCCTAGCCATAACAATAAGCCTGGAAGTGAGCATCATCCTTAATGGATGGCCTAAAAGTACAGAGAGAAGAGAGAGAATATTGCTCATAGGCACTTCTATATACTGTATTTCCCATATCAACAATTTTTGTCCTTAGATCATCTCTGATTTTTCTCAAGATTTTTTTTTTACTTTATATTATGCCATCAGGATTGTTTTATTTGCCTCAGCTTCTCCTCTTCTCCTACACTCACTCTTCTTTGGTTTATTTTTAAAGGTATCTAAAGTGCATTGTAAGTATTTCAGGAATCATCTGTGCCCATTTATGTAGAAGCACTCAGAGCTACAACGTTTGTGTGACCACATGAGTATTTATTTCTTCAGGCACACACAAACATACATACACGCAAACATATACTTGCCTGCTGAACTACTTTATCATAGTTTGTTTTCCCTTTGGTGAAGGAAAATTAAAAAGAGAAGGAAGAGGGAAGAAAGACACTGTTACCTTAGCACTACTTGTTACAAGATCAAAACTATGGCTCCATTCATTTTTCTAGCTTTTTTTTTTTTTTTAAGGAAGTAGAAAGCATATTTCAGCGGGTGGTTATATGCATTGCAAATAGATGTCCTTAATTTTGTATAATCAATTCAGTTGGACTGGTTCGTTGGACTAAAAACAATTTTTTTTCCACCAGTAACTGAGTGCCTTTAAGACCAACAGGTCGAAGTTAAATTTTTAATGAATGCTTCAGAACAAAGTAATATAGATGCAACTGAATTTCTTCAAAGGAACTAATAAACAGGAAAACAGGGAACACTTCTTCAGTTTTTTAACAAGCTTGAATTAGTAGCTCTTTTTCACTATATCGCCATAAATGTATTTCCTACTAGGAAAAGTTAGAGCAATTTTCTTCTGTTTAGGGGGTTCTTTTTTTGTTTGTTTGATTCCTTTGTAAATGCCAAATGCCTTTCCAGATTCCTCCATAGAAGAAAAAGCTTAGAAAAGACAGAAGTTTTAGCTCCAGTAGAATCTGAATGGAATTATGTGATATCCTGGATACACAAACCCACCTGTCAAGTGCAAACATTGGAAGGGCAAACAACAGATATGAGGAAAGTTGTTTAAAAAGTTAATTCACATAAATCCCCATTGCCAGTGTGTATCAGAGGACAGAAGAGGAAACTGAAAGGAAAAAAAGGAGGAGGAATAATTCACAAATCTGAAAGAGAGACAATGAAAGCTGAAGCCTGAGGAAAGAAACAGTGGCAGGATACGGGAGTGGCTTTGATGCCAGCTATTATGCAGCACAATGATTAGCTTTGATTTTTCATTGTATTGTAGTATTTCCCTGGTCTTATTGCAGAATTTGCTCAAGCCTCAATGTGATCTCTGCTGTGTACTGAGGAGAGCTGGTGACCCTATTAAACAAGCAGGATTCATAATTTTCATTGCAAAGATTTTTTTTACTTCTCCAGAGAAGATATAACTTGTGAATACATTTTGCTTTCATGACATATTACAAATGTTACATATAAAATATTATGGACCTAATACCCCTTTGCCAGAGGTAAATGGTAAGTGCTGTCAGTTGTCAGGTTGATTTATACATGAGAAGCTGATCAGTATTCTTTTTTATTAACTCACAGTAGCTGTCCTTGAGTCTTCAGAGGCATCTTCTGTTTAAATGGATAGTGAGACCATTTTCATGTGGAAAGAAAAAGCCTCCAAATGAATCTCTGCTTAACTAAAAGTGAGAACTCCTTATCTGTTTGTACTGCTAATCAAAATTATTCCTGTCCTATCCCTTTATTTTCTGCAATTTTTCTTCTTTGCTGGTTATTGTCTCCAGTAACTACTCCATAAGCATGGAGTAATTTAGGACTTTCTTTCCTTCTGTCTCAACTTCCATTTCTCCTAGGAGCCTAGCACGCTTTCTTTTCAGCTGAAGAATCCAAAATTATGCAAGATAAATTGTGACCTAGAAAAACCTTCACATACCTAATGTGGGATAATGATTTACTGCTGAAAGCAAATATCTGATAGACAGAGGAACAGAAAGTCCCTGAAACACAGCAGAGATCTGCATGGGACATAGTCCTCAAGGATGTGGAAATTACAGTGGAAAAAATATGTACTCATTTGCCAGTGCTCTGAGGTTTATATTCCTGGTTTCCTTCCTGAGATAACTGATCTCTTGTTGTTCAAACAGCTCTTGAATTCACTTAGAAAATTTTGTCCTGACTGGACAGGTTAAATATTGAGATTTTAAGAAAATCTAGAACAAGACAAGAATTCAAATTTTAACATGAAAAAAACTTATTAGAAATGACAAATAGCCAGAATAATACAATCAAAGAAAAAATTTTGGGTTGATGAACTCTTTTGCTCCATTTCCTGCCAGACCAAATAAAAGTAGATGTTCAATAATTCACTCAAATATAGCAATTACTAAATGTTTCCCACGCATAAGAGCTCACAGTTATATATTTATTTTTACCTTCTTTATGTCCATGACATAAAGATAAAATGAAATTCTCAGTAATTTTGCACACATTTCACAAATAATGATTTTCAAAACTATCAACGAAACATGTATTGCTCATTACTCCATTAATATGCTATTAAAACTTCATGGCAAAATATCTTAGACCTACAATATATATTTGTGAGATTTAGCTGTGTATGTATTTATCATCTCAGTTCACAGTCACAAACCTTTGCTATCATACTGAAGCTATCAGAAGCAGGCAGATCCTTGGTAGCAGCAGCAGCTTCCAGGAATATTGATGACAACATACCATTCAAATATTGCCATCCTAAAGACATATATACTTCCAAAATTAGCTTTTTAACAGTCTGGCTTCTATTTTTCTCACATTTCTCATGCTTGGCAATGTACCCTAGGCATCTAATCAACATGGCATGACTTTGCAGTATATGATTCTCACTGATGAAGCCCAGATCCTGGAAATTTCATCAGTGTTCAGGCTTCAAGAGGTTCAGGAGAACACTTCAGTGTTCTCACAGTCAAGTCTTGCTCCTTGTTTTATGCACAGTAGGATTTATTTCATTACTTGTTGGCAGTATAGAAAATATACAAATGAGATGTCACAGAATGAAGAAAGGATCTCTGCAATAAAATGTGACCAAGCCAAGAGCACCTGCTAAGAAACAATCCTGACGTGGTCACCCAGAGATAACTTCAGCTTCTCTGCTTATAATTTTTTCTCTCTGCTGAATGCTGAGATCGGCTTCAGAGAAAGGTCAGCTTCTTATTGAACTGAAAAAGCAGTAAGCATATTGCTTCCTGTCTAAAAGGATTTACAGTTAATCAGAAAACAAATTTCAGCTATTGGCCTCAAATTCATTTTTCCAAAGAAAATTCACTTCAGTAAAAGGTTGCTCACAGTAATGTTCATAGAGAGTGATACTAGAAGCATATCAGAGTGTTTTAAATCTGGTTTCTGGTTACATGTTTGTATCATAGTTTAATCTGATAAAGATTATATCCTAACTAAATTAAAATGATGAAGGGTACAAAGGAAAACACTGAAATCTTAGGAAATTCCAGGATAATATGACCTCAAGCTCAAGGCATGTCTAAATGACACATTAATGTTGGATATGCGCTACTGGCCACTGTCAGACAACATACTGACTAGAAAAATCTTAAATATCCTTCACTGCCTCCATTGTTATGTTCCATATATTCAGTTTAACTCATTGGCTTGAATTTCACAAAGTAACTGAAAAAAAAAAACAGAAACATACAAAGTAATTTTAATTATGACCCTTTCCACTCCTATTTCATATACAATTCTTTAGCCACATAAACAGAAATCTTTCATGTATGTTTTCAAAAAACAGTACATGTGAGCAAGTAAAATACATTTAAGTACCACAGATAACAGGTAACAACTTCTATTTTTGGTCTTACTGAGATGGTAACATCCAGGACAAAACTTTCCGAGGGATAGACTCGGGAAGGTCCAAACAGCAATGCTATTACTCAGTATCTATCATGTGTTAAATATTTAGTTAAAAACAAAAGGAAGAGAAGCTGTTTGTAAGTGACTGTCAACTTGCCACATCTCTTGAATGAACAGGGTCTCAGTTAGTTACACCACCTCAACTCTGTGCTGAGGGTATTAGGGGTGGGGGGAAAGGATATTTAAGGGCTGACCTCTCCACGAGGGACAGCATTACAATATTTTAGTCACCTAAGTATCCAGAAATTGTTAGCTCCAATATTGAGACTGAATTTTCCATACATGGAGAGAATTATGTACCAATAGCTGAATATACAGAAGTCACCACACTGAGAATCTGCTGTCTATAATAATGAATTGAAAGCGCTGAGGGCACTGTTATTTGCAGGATCAGATGAAAATGAAGCCATATCTACTGACTCAGTCATCAGAAGTACCAAGAAGTACCAACCTAACCTTAGACTTTGGTGTTCCAACACGTCTTGTGAGTAAACATCAATCCCATTCTAAAGAAGACTCAGCATTCCTGTAACATTCCCCAGTTCACCTTCTTCTTCAGTTGCCTAACATGGATCTGTAGTCATGTCATTCAATTCCCCATATTACTAGATCTGAAGTTATTTTGAGATGGCACAATAAGGAGTTAGTCTGAGTTTGTCTTTAGAGGAAATGTTAGATATTCAGAGATTGCACCACACATCTGCCACCGGCCCCAGTGCATTGTTCTCTATCAACCCCTTAAACTGAAAAATCACTACATCTTTCTAAACAAAAAAAATATAAAAAATATATTAAAAAATATAAAAAAATATGCTGACAGAGCCTGCATTTAAAATTGTGTAAATCTTTATACACAGGGTATACAGTCCTGCTGCGAGCAGTTCATCATCCATAGCTGTGTAAGTGCACAGCAGTACAGGCTTAGGTATTCCATTTAGGCAGGGATTTTTACTATTTCAGTGGGGGGGGGGGGGGAAGATGTGTAGAGCTTAAAGCAGTTTTAGAAATGTAAGTCCCTTTTTGGTTCTACTGACTTGTCAGAATTCACTCACTGAGGGACTGTCACAGGTTGTGCAGTGTTCTTCTCCTGAGAACCCCAGCCGAAAAGTGAGGGCAGGCCAGAAGTGCACAATTCCACCCAACACTCCAAGCACTATTGTATTTTGGTCAAAAAGAAAATAAGCATTACAAACCTCAACAAAATGTCAGTACATATCATTTGATGTTATTTCTAATCTTTGGGAATATTTTTTGAACATTACAAAAGAAAGTACCAGAGATGAACAAATCATTGCTTTCTATTGTCCAGATATAGAAAACTCAAGAAACTAAAAAATTATCCCCGCAAGAAAGAACATACTAAGCAATTGTTAGCTTTCCAGCTTTAGCAAGTTCTTCTGTCACTGCCAGGGCCTTGGCTGTATGAATCTCTTTCCTAAAGAACAATTATTCATTATTTTCTTTCACTTTACAGCTGATTCCCACACATCTACACAGTGACGCTTTTCCCCTGAAGTTCTAAAATTATCTTTTGATGTGTATAATAGTTAATGAGTTCTCAAATAAAAACACAGGCACACTAACCAAAGAGTTTAATTAATGTTTTTAATTATGGGAACTGGATGCAGTACACTGAACAACTAAGACCTTCGATTTAGGCTCTGAGGGTCCACTTACAATAGAAATGTCCCAGCAATGGCAGCAAACAAGGGGTTAGCTTTGTGAAAGATCTATATCAATGCCTCCTGTCAGCAAGTCAAGGAAGAATTAAATACAGCAGATAGAGTTTTAGGGTTGGTCTGACCTTGTACCTCTGTTCGCATGGTTCCAGGATAAAAATCTCACTAACACCAAAATTAAATAAAAAGCTGCTTCCCTGTTAGCAGGATAGGAGTTTTATACAAACAGGGATACAATGTGCATCTAATGAATTATCACTAATATTTTATTTGGAAGAAAATGTAAACTCAATACTCAGAACAATGCAAATTTAAAATTCATACACAGGCCTTTATCAAAATTTTGCATCACATAATCATTTCTATGTTGAAGTTTAGATTAGATGCATTTTTAATATACATATCTGTGCTTGACAGAAGGTTCTGGGATGGAGATGGACGTCAGTAGATTGTTCATTATGAAGTGTCCATTGCATTGGATGGAAAAGCTTTACATTTGCTGATAGTGAGATACTAAAGGAATTGAATCTTCTGGAAGAAACAGAAAACACAGCAACACAAGCCTCACTGAACAAATTCAAATACTTTTAGCTTGTAGTACTTCTAAGAAAAGAGCTGGCGTGGGAGGACAAAGAGTTTGTAGCATGTCATTATTTGATGTAGATTTCAATGCAAAAAGGTTTCTCCCTCAGAAATACAAGTACTCCTTGTTTTTTTCTGTCCTATGGCAGGATGAAAGCCAGCACTGTGCCTATCTGGTTGCTGTAGTCTCACACTGATGAGGTACACTGTGCAGGTTGCACACCATACAGGCAAATGTAGGACCTGTAATGAGCTGCAAAGTTTGCAGAGATGTTTCTGAGTGTATTCACAAACTCCTAGCATTCCCCAAACCAATGCTACTTCCCTGCAAACACCTCAAGCTGCCCTCCTGTCAGCTGCAGTGTGGACTTGCACCAGAGGTCTGGGAGTGGTTAGCAAGGGTCCTGCAGTTGCTGTGCTTAAACCCAGTGTTCACCTCAATGAACCATTCAGGGAATTTCAACTTTGTTTGAAGCTCTGAGTTGACTTCATCATGCCTAACCCTGAGCAACACTAATTTAACCTCTTTATGCCTCAATTTCACTGACTGTAGTATGCCTATAATAACTCTCTCTCCCCTTTAAAGTATTGTGCATACAGATCTCTGAGGCATGTGAAATAGTATCCTTATTATGATCATCATTGTTCTGAAGTGTAAATCTGATATCTTCTTCTTCCATGTTATCAAATATCTTTTGTGGACATATGTGTTCTATTTAACCTGTGTCCTGAAGCAACCCTGTCATTTTAAGATGTTTATCTAAACCAAATATTTTCTTTATTTTAAATTTACAAGTTTGTGGACTTTGATAACTTACTGGTGCTTGATTTCTGTTCTCAACTCACGCATCACAAAATTATCTTTTTGTTAATAAATGCATCATTGTCAATAAAAGTATTTTGCATATGCTGTCTCAAAGTGTTGTAAAAAGATAGAAACGATGTACAAAGTTTACAAGTAATCAGAGCAATATTTGATGATGGGGAAACACAAAAGAACAAATCTTCAGGACTTTCAAATTCTTTCCATTCTCTTTATGGAAAAACGAGCATTGAGAATGCTCTGCATCACTAGATCTGAGCAGGTTTAGCACTTAAAAGCCAAGCCTTTAGATATGAGTTCAGAGGTAGATTGTCAAGCTTAATTCAGTAGTAGATTGGATGCTGAGTTTAGGGACAGGATTATAAATCTCCCAAATATCACAAAAATATTAATTGAAAATAAAAATGATAAATCTGAATCTTAAAAAAATATCATGAAGATAGTAAAACTGAAATGTAGCGACCTTGTCTTTCACACATCCATTAACAGATTCATATACAGCTGTGGCAATACTAGGTGGGAAGACTTTCATACTCTTTTGAAGAGGTCATTCCCTTGACCCTTAATCAAGCAGGTATTTTTCCTCATTTATGATGAGATAAGCAGAACCAAACAGAGTCAACGTGGGCTTAATTACAGCCAGATAAAGGACATATGGATTCCAAGTTATGCTGAAAAATATACAGGTATATAGATCTATAGACGTATAAGTATATATGTATATACATACAAGATATATCTTACGAAAATTTTCTGCCATTTAGTGAAATTATCAGTAAAACTGTAAGCATCATTAATGCTGTAGTATTCACATGAACAAAAGTAACTGATGGCAGCTTGCTGGTCAACTTAGTAGTTTTGAAATGCAATATGTTTCTCTTCTGCACTCAATTCTATTACTGAATTATTTGGTTTAGATATGCAGATATGCAAGAAGCCTAAAACCCAGGGCAGCCAGTTGACACAATATTTAACCAGAAGCTTAAATCTGTTCTGAACTCAGTGCTACATACACATCACTTATGGTTTAAATATTATAACATATACTAGAATGTAAACATATGCATCATTTGCTCAGTTTTCTCCCCAAAACACTCTCTGTATAAACACAGACCATTTCCTGTGTGCCCTGACAAGGGGTGGTTTAGGCACTTCATTTTGTGTAAATAAGTTCTGAAATTATGTTTTTACAAGGCTACCCAGTACTTTTTACCTGAACTGTCTGCTATCTCTTGCTACATGATAAAAGCTGTACGAATACCTATGAAATCACCTGAACTTTTAACAATGTGGTGCTTCATTCCTGCACCAAAACAAACAGAAAACCATCAGAAGACAACAGCAGAGAATTCAAAATCAGTTTTCATCACAGTAAAAAGTTACCAGATGGATTTCTAAAGGTTCTGTATGAGGATTGTCTTACACATTTTTGGCTATCTAGAAAAAAACAAAGCGAGCAATGAAGTAAAATATGTGCAAATAACACAGTCAATGTATTTGATTTGATCTAGAGAGGTCTATGCAGAACTTCAGTATAACTGAAACAAATTGCAAAATTAATCAATACAATGGCAACAGTCCTTGCTGAGAACTGGAGAGCCAGGTGAAGAAAAATATGGCTTTGCAAATAACATTACATGTATGAACTTGTCTTTAACAATGGGGTGATCGGTATTCTATGCCAGTGATGTATAATATGAAACACTACTCAGATTTCTTTTGGAAAAGGGGTGTAGGGAAACATTACAGACAATTCACCATAACTTCTCTCCATATGCAGCTGAATTCAAAGGAAGCAAATCAATTCTTGAAATGCACAAACGATGCAACACTAAGTAATACAGAAAATGTCTTTTATATAGTCACTGATGCCCCTAATACATCTTCCTTCAGACTGGTTTCTTATCAGAGAAAACATTCTGCAAAAATAGACAGATTGAGTGAAGATAGATAGGAACAATTTATTGGTATGAAAAAAACCAACAACCTCTCCTTGAAAGAAAGACTAAAAGATTATTACTTTTGATGGTTAAAAGGGGACATGATAAAAGTGCATGAAATAATAAGAATGAAATGAGAAAGTAGACTTTATAGGAAATGTCCCTTCAACACACTAAAAGTAAATGTCTCAAAAGCGATAAGCATAATTTCCACCCAGTTTGTGATTACATTGTGGAAGTTATTAACACAGTATGTCTTTGACACTTGAAACTCAAAAGACTCAAAAATGTTTGGATGAACAGATAAAGAATTGAGCAATAATAGCAGTGGGAACTACTCACTATCCCATTTTAGGTTTCCTTTTTTTTTCTATGATACTTGGGTTTTGATTCAGTGATCTAGACCTAAACATATATGGACCATTTGACACACTTATATACTAGGTCATATTGGTCTAGTGAGGATGGCTCATTTACAGTAAGGTGTCTCTGATGACTTTAGATACCTATGTACCTTTCTTTCAGAAAACAAAGAAAAAGCATGCCACTGTCAAGAAAAATGCTGATCTACAGCAGCCTTGGTAGTCTAATCTACTGTGGACAATCCTATGCTACTACTGAGCATAACCAAAGGGAATGAATAAAAATCCAGTGAAGAAAAAAATATTCATAAGGAAAACAAAAGAAAATGACAGAAAATCAAAGTGAAGTCAAAGTAATATTTTCCATAACATATCTGTACACAAAAATACTCTGATTTTGAACTCCAGATAAAGAAATGAGAAGATAAAAATTGTTCAGTCCTCCCCTTAGTCACCTCTACCTTTCTTGCACTAGGTCATACAGCTATGACAGTTAATGATAAACCTACTTACTGCCAGATTCCAGGTCTACAAGATAGTATCAGGTGAATGATAATTATTTTCTGAGTATAGTTCTTCAAGGAAAAGCTATTATTTGCAGGCCCATGGAAGCAAATTCCCTTCACTTCAAGTCAGTTACTTCAAGGATAAATTTCTTTAAGTTATGCTTAACTATAAGCCTGTAAGGATAATAGTTTGTCTTATTTTTCCAAAGAAATTGTTGCTGAGAAAAGAGAGAATGGAAAATTTGGTTTTATATCATTAGCATTAAAACATGATTTCTGCCACATAAATGAAGAAAATATTAAAATTATTTAGAAAATAAACATCAGGAGCATAAACACATTAGTTCAGAAAGTTTTCATTCACTTGCACACACACAAAAAAAGACTGCTTTTAAGAAAATGTATTTGTAACTTAGTTATTTAAAAAAAAAAAAAGCCAAGTGTTCTTACATCCTAACTAGAACAAGCAATGACATGTCATCATAAATACTGCAGATATTTTAAGGTCACAAGGGCATAAATTGATTTGCTTTAAACTTAGAATTTTTTTGTTTGAAACCTCATGTCACATATTGAAGAACATTTAATGACCACGTTACCTGAAAATGCACATCTATAATGGGAAAACAGACAAATGTGTGGCGTCTGTTCTGAGGTAATTTTCTATCCCATTGTCATTAAGTAGAAGATGAATCCTTTAATTATACTTTAAAATTCAGTCATGCTGTTATCCCACTAGTTAATTCAATTAAAATGAACCCTTGTTAATTCAATCAAAGGGAATCAAACCAGCTCTTGAACTTTTTCTTCCTTGTGTTTTTCTTCTGGAGGAAGATGGAGAGAATAAAAAGAATAAGTATGAACTAACACTGGACTGCTTGTCACTGGGCCCTGACAAAGTAGATCTTGCTTCCTTTCTTTTTTGCACACACAAGAGCTTCCTATAGGAAAGGACCCCACTAATTTCGTGGATTTCCACACATTCAAAATTGTGTCTGTCACCCCCTTGCCCAATTGTAAGCAATGAAGTTATCAGCTAAATTTTAGATAGAGGATTAAAAATGGTTATGGGACTGGAGGGTGATTTATTATATATGACATGCATTTCTGTTTATGCATTCATGAAGGCCATGTTTGCAAGATCTGTAATGCCAGCTTGCACACACTGCACAAATATGAATAAATGAATAATTGTTTTGATAATATTAAACAGCATGTGTGATGTCGCAGAGCAACATCTGCTATTAACAGTATAAACAAAAGGAGTTTTTACTGATTGCATGTCATTTTGCATAGGGGAACAATGTAATACGTCCAGTTTGGTAACTCTTTGCAGACAGCAGGAGGGACTGAGTAGGCTTGCTGTGAAAAACAGGAACAAGATTGTTAGAGCAACAGCTCTTTTTCAAATGTGGAGAGAAAATAAAATCTCTATAAAGATGTTAAAGAAGGAAAGTATAAACATTATACAAAACTGTTCAACTTCATAGAAACCATTTCTGCTTCTGAATGTTAACATCTTCCCTTCCCTTTTCCCAATGTCTTGCAGTGAGCTGAATACTCTGTTACTTGGTTTTCAAAGGAATCTGAGATGATAACGAGTCATGTTATAACAATCTCAGAATATAACCATGTAGTCAAAATATCTCTTATCACATCAGAAAACAAGGAAATATTTTAAAAAGTATTTCAAGTTCTAAATCTATTAATAGATGTTTATTCAGTGAATGATAGTGTGTCTGGAGATCACACAAAAATACAGAAAACTAGGGTGTAGTTTTTTCTGCTTATAATATGACTCACGACCTCCATCAGCAACTGGATGCAGAATCCTTCACTCTCCTTCATGCATTTAAAGGCACTTTTATGATCCTGCTATTTCAAGACACTTAACCAAGAAAAAAAGTCTTTCTAACATATCACTTTTCCGCTGTTTAAGATCTCTGGACCACTTATTTATGGGAATGAGTAAATACAAGAGTTCTTGCAAGGGGAGTCAAGGGAGACTGGAAATGATGTTGCCTCATCAGAATTCGGCTTAATACATGATAAATTATATAATGAAATGGTACTTTCAGTCTGTCAAAGGGACTTACGAATCAGTATATCACAGTATTTGGCTGTACACTTCCTCTTTGTTTTTGTTCAATTATCTCTCTTCTATCACTTATTTTCAGTTATTTAATGAATGGAAGCCTCCAGGTGACCCTAAAAGAAACACTATTCTTTGTACACATCTGAATTTGCTCATATGCAGTTTCTTATCTTTATCTACAGTATTGGTTGAGTTTTGTTTCATGTGGTGTAGTGAAAATAGGTAAAGAAGCTGAGGATTCTTCAGTCCAGTTCCTCAGCAAACAACATGAGCATATTATTTACAGACAGGAAACCCAAGATAATCAGTACTGTGAGAAAAGCACATGGAAATCATGTACCCTACTGTACTTTTGTAATGTAGGCAACCCCAGAGAGTACTTAAACCATTCTCCTTGTGTTTTCCTTTTCCTTGTGTTTCAGTGGGAAAATTTAATACATAATTTCAACAGTTTTGGTTACAAGAAGCCAACTCATTTATTTACTTTATGTTTTGGCTTAACTGATGTTGACTGGCAGATTGGCTCAGGAATTATGTACTCAAAATCTGCAGTAGACCCTGATGGGGTAGATGTGAAATGACAGCGAAGCACTCGCTTTATCTCACACCTCTTTATTTCAGAGACGTGTTAACACTGAAAGAATATTGTCTTGCAACCAGCCATATACAAGAGACATTTTTTAGAATAAACAGGGACAATCATGCTGCCTCCAACAAACATTATCTGTAACTAATGAAACTGATGAAGTTATCCTGAGGGCTGTACATACAGGAAGGACAACCTTGGGTAGAGAGACTATTTAGCTACCACAGACACCAGATCTCTAAGCCTATCATACATTACATCATGACCAGAATTAAGTCTCCTTCCTATAGAGAACATATCAAGACCCCACATTTCACTTTCATTCTGAAACATTACAATAAAGCATCAAAACACAAGCAGCTAAATACCTGGAGAAGGAACAGTGCAGTTCCATTAAAGCACAGGACTTCACCTTCTCTGCTATGTCCAGCACTGAATTGTTTTATTTCTTGCTTAGTGTCACAAGAGCTCTGCTCATTTCATCTCACTATCTGATGATAAGGACTTGTAAATCTCATTCTTGAAGCTGACTTCTTTACAATACAGACATGAAGTGGGCTTTCAGTTGGATAGTGTAACTAAGACTACAAGTGAATGCCCATCTTCTCTTGACTTGTATATGTCTTAATTTTCATTAAAATGTCTTTCCTTCCTTCCTTCCTTCCTCCTTTCCTTCTTTCTTTCTTCCTTTCCTTCTTCCTTTCCTTCTTCCTTTCCTTCTTTCCTTCTTTCTTTCTTCCTTTCCTTCTTTCCTTCTTTCNTTCTTTCTTTCTTTCTTTCTTTCTTTCTTTCTTTCTTTCTTTCTTTCTTTCTTTCTTTCTTTCTTTCTTTCTTTCTGTCTTTCTTTCTTTCTTTCTTTCTTTCTTTCTTTCTTTTCTTTCTTTCTTTCTTTCTTTCTTTTCTTTCTTTCTTTCTTTCTTTCTTTCTTTTCTTTCTTTCTTTCTTTCTTTCTTTCTTTCTTTCTTTCTTTCTTTCTTTCTTTCTTTCTTTCTCTCTTTTCTTTCTCTCTTTTCTTTCTTTTCTTTCTTTCTTTCTTTGTCTTTCTTTCTTTCCTTATTCTTATCTTTCTGTCTATCTTTCTGTCTATTTCAAACATTAATAGAAATGGTTATCTTCTTTTCAGTTGTTCCATGTATAATAGAAACTTGCCAAGTTTTTACTTCTGAACAGAGCAAAAATGTATTCCAAGCCCATATTCTGTCTTTTCATTTAACTTGTCAATCATTTTCATACAAAACTGAGCATCACATTGATCTCATTAAATGACTGTAAAGATATGTCTGTATTTTTTAGTGAGAAATCTGAGAGTCATCATGAATTGACAAGTATGAATGTTGCGAGGATATCTGAATGAGAATGCCTCTTATTATTCTCTCTTGATGAGTTACACTGAATTCTAGGGAAATACACTTTTATGGATATTCCAGTGTAAACTATAAACAAAGCCATTATAATATTTAATAATCCCAGAGATGGATGATGTAAATAGCCATCAAAGTAGTCTTCAATCTGAATAATCAACACTTCTCTGAAAACTTGCTGGGACAGATATCAGTAAACATTTTGATTTACTACTTAATCCAGCATTCAGTGCATAAACCAGAGGCCAAACTATTTTCAGAAAGCAAACATCTAGAGGGGTTGGGCCTGAAATCTCATTTTTGAAACAAATCCAAAAAATATTTGAAAGAAGGGTGGGCATCAAAGAAGGTTGTCCGTTATTTTGCAAGCAATTAAAACCTGTCTCTGCCTGGTGCCAAAAGGACAGAGTAGTAAAATTTTACTGTCAATCAGAATTAAGTTAACATTTACTTTAGAATGGTTTTGAAATGATCACAGCAGGTTTTCATTCTTATCTTGTCTACTGATTGCTAAAACACTTTCCCTCTCAAAATTTCAATAATGTAAACAATGCTCAGCTCTTCAGGGAGAATACATCTATTTTAAAAGGTAAAAGTAAATATTTCAGATAAAAGGAAAAAAAATAAAACAAAACAACAACAAAAAAAGACAACCATATAATGTTATATCTTGTATTGGAAGTAATCCTTAAAAAAATCAGTGGTTAGAGAAGAAATACCCTACTTCAGCCATTTCACATTAAATAAAAACTACAGCACCATAAGAATATCCTAAAATCTCCTCAAATACCTGGGAGAGAACTCCTTTGAAATCATAACAGACACTGAAAATCCTATAGCTGGAATTTCAGAATTTCATTGACACCCTCCAATGGAGAGTTTTGATACAACTCTTACAGACCTCGGAGAAAACAGATCAACACTGGTGTAAGAATGCAAAGATTTTATTAGAGGGAAAAAAAAGACACTTTTAAACACCTCAGTTGAGATGGTACCCAGAATATGTAGGCTTTTCAAACAGCCTTGGGGTTTTGAAGGTATTGAGAAGACAAGAAAGAGAAGGTGATTAATTTTGCTTTACTTTCAGAACAGGGGAAACCACCGTTAAAGACTGCATGATAATGGAGCAAATCCAAAGACTTGTGTTCTTGAGCTGATACTGGGAATTTTTTACTTGGCAAGTGTTTACTTTTTGAGGAAGTAAACACTTCCTCAAAAAAAGTTGTGTATCAGCAGTTCCCACATGACTCAGATCAGAATCCTATAACTCCTTTGGTAAACTGAACTAATGGCAAAATGAAATGATGGAAAGGTTATGGTCCATTTAGTTCATAAACAAGTTTTTGCATCTTTATCTCAGAAAAGCAATCATCCCCGAGGCAGAAAAGGTCACTAGAAAGTTCAAAGTGGTTACTCTTCAAGTGTCACATTGTTCCATCTTAGTAGCCTGCACTCCTTGTATTAATTATAGAGAGCTCCGGTGATACGTTTCTGGGGTGGTTAAAGTAAGTTACTGTCAGCGTTTCTGAACAATTCAGTAGTTTGCTGAACATGACTGACAAGATTTCTGCTTGTTAAGCAGCAGCAAAATGAAGTTTCTTTAGAAACAGTGTATCCAGAAAACTAATGCCATCAAAGACATATAATCAAGCATAATGGGACGGTTTTAATATAGAAATCCACCTAGCTGCAGCTATAGGTAGTGTTGAGGTGAGTATCGGACTAGGGTATTTTTTGGTCAAAATGTCGGTGAAAAAATATTGCTCTCTATTCTGAACCTGATTTTAGTCTTAATCATGCTCAGACCAGAGGAGCTCTTAAGAGAAGAAGTGCTTGGATACCACTGGAAAGAATAGTCCAAACAGTAGCTTGTAGACTTAACAAATATTTCATTTACATCCCTACATGAGAAAGCAGAGTAGCAGGGGATCATATGAGAAATAGTCACACCAAAAATCAGTATACAGTTAAATTTAAATTCAGTATAACAAAATAAGGGAAAGCTTTTTGAAAAATAAATCCATTAAAGTAGAAACGTATCATGCTTCTTCTTAGTAAAGCATCTTGAAACTTACAGCATTATGGATAAATGGTCTGAAAGAATAAGTGTAACAATACTATACAAACATAATGGTAGCCTGAAGGTTACACCTAAGAGTGCTTTGCTCTCTCTCAGTCTATTGCAATCCTCAGTGCTTCACTGAACTGCCTCACATGGTCCAGTTTGCTTTCGTGTCCTTCTGCAATGAGTTTGAACTTTTTGCATATATTGTTCATCTATACCTGATTGTGAACTATCTACTATCTACAACTTCCTTTCTTCTTTCTTCTACTGCCTCTAAGACTTCTTGTAGAAAAACAAGATGTAATGTTCCTGTTGAGAATAATGAATAAAAGTGATACTTCTGTCACTGTTTTCAGATAAAAGAAGGATAGTGACAAGACCAGTGGAGAACAATAATTTGATGGTCAGAGCCATCTTCTTGAGCCATTCTCCTCGAAATCCAGTGGATATCAAAGATGCTCTTCAGTTACAGGAAGAGCCTAAATAAATTTTTCAGCATCTTCGACTTGCAAAGGGTATATTTCTGTTTCATGATATTAGGACTCCAGATAACCTTTGTTACTAGAAATGTGCTTTTTAGTCTTGTTAGAAAGAAGAATTTTCCTTGGAGAAAGAGAATAGGATTCCACTGAGCATTCCTCTGTCACGAAGGCATGAAGAAGAACAGGCAGTTATCCTCTGTTGCACTCATTCTTGTGTCACTATATCTCTGTGCAAGGCACAAATTTATAGAGTGATCTGTTGTGGCTTACAGTGAAAAAGAAAGTGTTTCGACATCTGAGATGAGTGATAGAAAAGAAAAATGATGTTTTTCATTACCCTCTCGTTGCCAAGGGGTCATCTGATACTGAGGCAATGCTCATATTTTTAATGTTAATGAACTAACATGATGCTCTTGATGCTTACAGGTTATTTTCTGTATCATTGTTGGACAAGGTTAAGCAAATCTGTGGTCACACATTGGAAACAAAGTAGATTTACTTTAAGAAAAGAATTACATTCCACAATCGCTGGCAGGAATAATATTTAAAATAGAAGAATAAATAAAAAAGATTACTTGTGAAATCAAACAAGCATAAACTCATTCAGAATGTAATTTCATCATACAGTATCTGCAGAACCTTACGAATTTTCAGATAAACCATCAAATGCAAAAATAAAGCACATCTTTTTCCATACAGGTTTTGAGAATTATATTTGGTCCACTATTACGAAAAAATGTTTTAAATCATTTTCACTGATATAAATCTCTGTGACCTAATTTGCATAAAAGAGAAGGAAACCAGGAGTTGTTATGGCAGCAAAGAGCAGCAACATGGTTGCAAATCTTTCCTGGATCCTATGTTAATTAAATGTACCACAGCATGTGAAGTAGCTCTCAGCAAACTCATATTTTAAAATTCTTGAGTGTAATTGAAAAACTCTGCAAAGAATGCAAACGGCTGCTGGACAGATCAAAGAGCATATGAAGAGTTATTTAACGGGTTTGCTAATGGAAAGATAATGGCTTTTATGAGGATGATGGAACAAAAATAAAGCAGCAGACCTGAGGATAAATTAAAAGACAAAAAGAGGCCTTGTAAAATGAAGCAGTAACACAAATCCATTAGCTGTAAACACTGGATAATATTAATCCAGTAAATGGTACTCCACTTCCATTTTGTGCATCATCTTGGGTGAAAGGTGGTAGCTCGTAGCAGAAAATAGGTGCTCTTTTGCTTTAATGGTCTTGAATAAGGCTGTTGGCCATATTGACAGCTGTGCCGAGTAGCAGCTGGTAGCTAGGCGAAGTTGTTTAATGTTTACAACAATGAAGAATAGATTTGTATAGTTTATAACTAAAAGCTTTTTGGAAAGTATTTAGAATAAATACTCTAAAATCTTTGAAAAATTGTTAGGTAAATTAAATTACTTATTATGTGAAGCTGGTAATATGCTATTTCTGAGATGACTTTCAATTTATTACAGGAATAGAAAGCCAAAAATACATTAAAAAATAATAATAATTTATCAGTAGTAACCTGAACAAACCTACCAAAGAGATCACGGTTAATGACACTGATCAGCCTGGCTTTTTCAATAAAAATTCCCTACTGTTGCATCAAAGGAGAGCATTAAAGTTTTAATGCAACATTTCACCTGAGTCTAGTTTTGTAGATAGTGCATAAGCAGCTTTAAGAACCTGATGCCTTCTTTCAGTTTTTGAAACTCCTACAATATTTCACATACTTGGGGTTTATTTTTATAGCCACTTACTACAGCCAGTGCTTTACAGAATCACAGAAGGGACCTCTGGAGATCATCGAGTTCAACGCTCTGCTAAAGCAGGCTCGCTAGTTTAGGTTGCACAGGTAGGTGTCCAGGTGGGTCTTGTATACCTCCAGAGGAGATTCCACAACCCCTCTGGGCAGCCTGTTCCAGTGCTCAATACCTTGTTGAAAACATCCTGTGAAGGAAGCAAAAAGTGATCCACTTTGAGCATTGCCTTCTGTAGTGCTGTCAAGAAGCAAACTTAAATTCTGCAAAACCCAAACAAAGCTTTCTGTTATTTCCTCTGTGGAGGAGTGTCACATTGACCTGGCTTATGCAATGTCTTGAGGCAAAAGGGGTTGGGCACTGAGAAGTCCTGCTGGCTACGGTGTTCAGTAAGATAACGAATGTATCACTGGAGATGACAGATGTGCCAACCACTCACTGCATTAACAATTTTTTTCTTTTTCAAAGGCCTTTTTAAGCAGTCAAGTTGCCCACACACAGGCTGGCTTTCCTAATGCAGAAACTCATTTTAGTTCAAGCTGAGAAGAGCACTGCCTGGCAGGAATGGTCACTGTGTTCCTTTCACATATCAAAATGTTTTACCCAATTATGAGCTTATTTTAGAAGTGTTCAGACAAGGTGCATCTTAATTATTGTTTAACACTGCAGTTGAACAATCCTTCTAATCTGTCTAATTTGGGAAGACAAACTGTCAAGGATACTGGTGGATTCTGTGCAAAAAGTTGGGGAAATGCTGCCAGGAACACAGCCCTATTCATTGTCCTTAAATCCCAACCAATAACTTAGAGAAGAACATCTTCAGCAATTTTTTTTTTCTTAGTGTCAGTTTACTGCAGTTCTTGTTGTATGTTGAAAAGTCTGGTTTACCATTTAAGAATAAGCATACTCTTTAACAGTGTATAAAAAACTACGTTGGAAAATTCAGGCAATAGAAATAGGTGTATGACTTTCATTACTTTATAACTTGCATATGATTTTACAGCATGTCATTGCATGAAGGCAGTAGTATGATCTTACATCTTGGCTCTATCTTACCCAATCGTCAAAGGAAGATTGATTTAAAAAGCTTTTCTCTAGATGGGAGCTAGAACAAGAGCAGGAAGTACAATGTTTTTTCTTAACATAAACTCGTTATTTTAGTGAGGAAAGGAAATCACTTCAAAAACTAAAAAAAAAGTGTCTAGTTTTAATGTTTATCATTAGGGAATAAATTTCAAGAGAGCAGCATTTTTTTCTGGCAAAAAGGAACTTAAAATTTTTTGAAATTAAATGAAATGTCAGCAGAGAGCGTCCTGTGTTTCACAAAGATACTTCTGTAGTATTTCACAACTCTTTCCATGCTCAGACACCTGATGTGTAGAGCTGCCAACAGTTTCGTAGTTCCTCTCTAAAACATCACCTGTGTTTTCTATTTTCTTGAATTATTACATGCAAAAGCATAGCAAATGCTGGGGATAAGAAAGTTTTTAACAAACTCTCTGAAAAGGCCATCAGTTTAATGCACAGTGGAAAGATACAAATGGCAGGTATGTTTTTCCTTTATGAATAAAGCTGGAATTGGAGAATAGAGAATTTAAAAGAAAAAGACAAATTAATGTACTACCTTTCTGGAAATCATTTCTACTGCTAAAAGATCATGAGAAAATATATTAAAATTATTATTACAGTCTTAATAAAAAGAAATCGTCTTCCATATATTTGTCTGGATATTTATGGTATTCCAGTATGGATCAGAGATTAAAGAAACTCTCATAATATTTATGGGCATCAACAAATACTTTATACAGCATTCTCAGGTATCCCAGAGACATTTATTAAAAATCCAGGAAAAAAGAAGGAAGCGTTCTTCATTAGAGTGTTCTAACTGTATATGATTTCTTTTAACACTTTTGATTTTTAATTTCACCAAAAATAGAGTCATAGAATCATTAAGGTTGGAAAAGACCTCTAAGATCATCCAATCGAACTATCAATCCATCACTGCCATGCCAACTAAACCATGTCCCAGAGTGCCACATCTTCATATTTCTTGAATACTTCAAGGAACAGTGACTCCACCACCTCCCTGGACAGCCTCCTTGAATGCCCAATCACTCTTTCTGAGAGGAAATTTTTCCTAATATCCTGCCTGAACCTCTCCTGGTGCAACTTGAGGCCATTCCCTCTAGTCCTATCACTAGTTACACGAGAGAAGAGGCTGACCCCTAGCTCACTACAATCTCCCTTCAGGTAGCTGCAGAGAGTGCTGTAAGGTCTCCCCTGAGCCTCCTCTTCTCCAAACTGAACAATCCCAGTTCCCTCAGTCACTCCTCGTAAGACCTGTGCTCCAGTCCCTACCCGGCTTCACTGCTCTTCTTTGGACACGCTCCAGGGCCTCAATGTCTTTCTAGCAGTGAGGGGCTCAAAACTGAACACAGTATTTGAGATGTGGCCTCACCAGAGCTAGAGTACAGGGGGAAGATCAGATCCCTGCTCCTGTTTACAACACTATTTCTGATACAGGCCAGGATACTGTTGGACTTCTTGGCCATCTGAGCACACTGCTGGCTCATGTTCAGCCGACATGTATGTTCATTTCCATCAGTACTGAATGAAAATACTGAAATGAAAGTTTACTAGAGAAGATGAATTATTAGAGATTTACCTTGTAGATTTACACATAATATTAATGTATCACGTTAGAGGCAGATATTGTTAGGCAGAGAGCAGACCTGCTGCAATTTCTGGGTGAAGACAGAATTTCACTGAATTTTCTGCTACCCTTTTCCTTTTCTCAGGTTTGAGGAGCACCTACGGTTTCACTGTCCTGAACAGTTTATAAGAAATAGAAAATCCTTTCCTAACAGTACAGTGCTTCAAAGATTTACTATCTTTCTTCTCTCTCGACTATTTTTCATTTCCTAGCACTGACACCACATCACACTTATGATAATAGTTAATTCATAAGATAGTTTATTCTGAAGGCAGTCAATAAGACCATCATGAAGACTGAGTCATCTGTTGCTGTCTGATGCCAAGTAACAGCTCTTCTCAAGCAGCCTTGGAAAAGACACAGATATCTTAGAGGTAATTCAACTCCTAGTTACCCAGATGTGTAAAAAAGAAGATGAAGAAATTGTTCCTTCCTAGCGAGGGAAAGACAAGCAGAACGCAATTGTCACTTAGCTGTTGGCCTGAGAGCCCAACAACACACATGAGTTGGATAATTGGTGACCATGGATGCAGCTCAGGGCACTGCTTCACAACACCTGTAATCCTGGACACCCCCTATTTATAAGAGTAAGCCTTACAAGGAACTACTCCTCCTACTACTCTCCTGTGGTGGAGAGTGCAGAGGTTTCCAGAACAAGGAAACAAGGGAAACAACGGTTTGCTGGTTCTGCTGCTATCAGAACATATATTTCTAAAGGCAAGGGACTGTTCTTAGGTGTTTATATTCTAACAAGAAACTTTCTAGGAAAATTTCTTCCTAGCTTCAACCTCTTAAATGTTTCTAGTTGTAAGTACAACAAGATTTGTTTCTGTTATGGTTTTGGATATAAGTGAAATACATTAAATTCAGGAAAAAAACAGAACAGGTCATCTATGTATAGGAGACGGGAATTGCCACTTTTTCAAGTGTGGGGAAAGAAAAATTTCAGGTATAAGATTCCAGATGGGTTTCTCCAAATTGTTAGTAATAGTAATAATCTCATTTTAATTTTTCTCCCCAAAATTAGATGCCTAGGCTAAAGCCACTTGTCCAGGTCACTCCTCTGCAGACACTGGGGAAACAGTCACTGCAGAAAGGGGTTTAATCCATTTATCTATTCTCCATTGCTTAGAGAAGAGGTCTAAATGAGCAGCATAGACATGACGGATGGTAGATGAGCTAATCTTCTCCCTATGGGACTAATAACAATGTGCTCTAGCAGTGTTGAGAAAAGTGTCCCCTGGTGAAAGTCTGGAGTCATGTTTTTTCCCTAGGGAGCCTCCTGTCTATTTGTAATGCCAGAGAACATTTTGATTGTTATCTATCAGTATGTCTTTCTCCTGAATATGCAGAAAGTTGTGTGCATGACATAAGCTGCAGAAAGGGACACATTCTCTGAGACATGATGGCTTTCATGAGACTGTGTTGTTGGTGCTGTTTCACCTCCTCAGGTGCACTTTTCATTTTAGATCATGTAGCGTTTTGCCCCTGCTCTTTTAAATTTTCTGTCCCTGCATGTAGGAAAGTACAGAAGGAATCATGAAGAAAAGTTTTAAAATAATTACCATTCTGGAAGACAGTATGAATGCAGAATCAAAGCTAGTAATACAATTCTTCTTAGCTGTTACAGAATTCTTCTTAGCTGTTCTCTATACATCCAGTTCAGCTTCTAAAGGACAGACAGATTTACAAATTTTGTATGCTAAGCAGTCTTGATTAATGGTTAAGAAAGGCAGATGCCACATTTAAGATGTCTCAGTCAGATCAAGACACCACAAACTCAAAAAAATGAGAAAATCTCTTGAGTAAAGACCTATATCCGTTCAGTGGTAGACCACTCTCCAAATGTGATAATCCATGTCAATCATATAGACATACTTAATTCAGTGACACACATATCCTTATGAAACCAGCGATTAGAATTCTATAAATTGTCATAAATATTGTTTCTAAAATATAATATGAATGAAATTAAAGAAGAATAGGAGTTATATACTGTCTTTAAACTTACAGTGGATAGTCCACGAGAAAAAAGTATATTTGGAGATGAAGGTTGCAGTTTGTTATAGATGTGGCTGCTAGCATTACCTATTACTTGGATTCTATCACCCCTTATGAGAAACTTTTTAAAATTACCAATTAATTTAGTTGGAATTTTTGTTATTGACCCTTTTAAGAGACTTTTAAAAATTATTCATAAGTTTATAAAACTTTAACCATTTAAACTGCATTTTCCAAACTGGATATTTAGAATCATGGAATTTGCCTCTGGCTGCTGCATTTCAGTTTGTTGTTTTTGTTTTCATTTATGTCTGATTTTGTATAAAGCTTCGACAGGCCAATTAGGTCACCTCAAAGAACAGAAGAATGAGATCAGGAAAAACACTTCTTGGTAAAATTAGACAATTCTGAAGATTTCCTTAGTGAACATCATCCATTTTTTGCATTTGAAGGAGAAAGGATTCCCATCCGAAAATAATGAGTGTGCAATTAATGATCATCTTGTAACACAAGCATACAAAGGATTAGAAAAAAGCTGGCCGAAACTCTCAGTGCTTTGGGTCCAAACTTTGCATTGCTTGAATTTGCAACTTAGTCATGTTCTTGTAACATAGCTTTCTGTTGTTGCCGTTATTTGTAAGTCTAATTATGTTTCTCATTCAGAGTTTTTAGGAAGTGATTCTTGTAATTCTTTTCAGTGCTCAGTGCTAGTGAGCTTAATGTATGGTTCACAGTTATGTCATCTCTTCTTCATAAATGAAACAATGCATTACTATAATTCCAAATTCCAATTGCTGGTAATATAGTGGCTCCAGCTTTGGCTGAGATCAGCTTTTCATACTGCTGTCCTGCTGCTGGCATATGATTCTGTCGGGTTGTCTGGCTTTTGCTTTCTTCTCCTGTTGCAGCTGGGTTGGCTTCAGGCTATGACAATTTTGCCTGCAGTCCTTACCTCCTGCTGTTCTATCAAGGACAAGAATGCTTGAGGCTGAACCTTAACTTTTAAATCCTTTATTCCGCAGGGACTTAAGGCACACTCTACTGTTTCAAGAACCGAATCATTGCATAATATTTTGTGTAGGTTTGTAAAGAAAACACCATTATGCCAATGTACATACCTACAGTGCACCTTTATCTGTAGTGCTATATGAAATACTGGTTCCCCAATCTCAAAAAGAATTCCATAATACTGGAGAGTGACTTGGTGATCAAAGCTCTGGGGAAACTTTCAAGGAAGGTAAAAATACGAAGTCTCATCACCTTGGAAAGAAAGATAACTAAAGGAAGATAAAACTGAAATTTTAAAAGCTAAGTTAGAGAACGTGAATAGAGGCCTGTAATTTTCTTTCTTTTCCAGCTCAAAAACTAGGCTGCATCAAAATAAGATTGCAAAAGGCAGGTCCAAATCAAACAAAAAGAATGTTCTTCATCTATGTACATAACTCAGTGTAAGAGGATGTGGAAGTATAAATTTACCCTAATTCAGGGAGAGGCTGTGCACATTCATGAAAGAGAAAATCTGACAGTGTTATTCAATAATCCGAAGTACCCAACTGAAAAATTTGTTGGATGATGTTAAAAAAGATGTTAAAAAAGATATCATTATGTGATTCCTGTGTTCCTACGCTCTTCTATGGGCATGCACTTTGGACTACTGCTGGAGAGAAGATATTAGACATTCTAATGCTCTTTCTTTTAGTCTAATTTCTAGTTTAGCTTTTAGTTCAACATACTAGATAACTACACCTGGGAGTATTTATTTTATGTTACATTATAACTTCCAAAATCCCAGTATGTACTTTACCTGATTCTCTTACAGCACTTCTCTCCGCAAAGCCATTACTGGCCAGTGTTACAACAATAAAAGCACTGTACACTGCTTTCTCTTGCATGTGTAGGAGGGAAATCTATAGGAACTGATATGCCATTTAAAATTTCTTAGCTTTGTAGGTAAACTTTCTCAGGGGAGTTTTTAAAAGAATATTGTCACCAAATTGGCAGCTAAATAATTGTTAGAGGACTGTGAGCTACTTTAACATTTCATGTTTTGAATAATATCCACTTAGATATTCTAGCAACCTGTGTCATGTAAAGATAACAGCAAGAGAGACAGAATCTATCTTTTCCTTTGTATCATATTTGCTGCACTAAATTAAAACTGTTTTGTAGGCTTTCAGTGAAGTATATACTGATATTTATAAGTGTGATAGCTTTCTGAAATGGCGTTGCTTGTCCATTGTCCTTTTGTCTGACTCTCTCTTCTGCTCCTGTGCTAGGCAGAAATCTTTATAGTTCTATATGTTCCTGCAAAGCAGTATATTCTGTCATTAGCAAAGTACTTCAGATTTGGAATAGTTCAATGGAAATCAATCAAAACACTTGTATGATTAATGCTGAAAGTGCTTAAGTACATTGATGGATTGGGACCTAAAGGAATTCTCAATTTACTGCTTTATTTATCTGCAGATTGAACATAAAGCATTTTTAATTAGCATTGAGCTAACTTGTTCTGTTTTGACTTTCATGGCATTAATTTCTATTTTAGTGTTAGCAATGCACTCACAGATACTTCAACAATATTGGAATACTATGCAGTATAAAATCCTTTTAAATTTATTTTCAAAGTTGCCTTTGGGGCTTCAAAAGCTCATTTGATCCCAAACAGGAACAAAAGTAATGCTTTTATGGAGGAAATATGTTTAGAACAAAAAGAATGCAGCATGATACTTTTATTTAGACTTAGAAGTGAATCAAAATGCATACATTACCTACACATGCTGAGTCTTTTCAGTACTCTTCAATGTTGTAGAATGAAGCTGGATGAAGAAAAAGCAGTTTCATCAGCTTGGCTACAAAGACAAGTGTGTGTGTATGTTTATGTTATTAAATAGATGTAACAGGTACAATATTTAAGTTGCTTAGTGTACATAACTGTAGTTATTTCTACTTACTTTACAATGTAGCATATGCAAACTTATTAATTATTCTACTTCTGTTTTCTTTTTCTCAGAGACACAAAAATTGCAAGATTAAAGCTTCATTCCTCATTCAGTTGTAATTAATAGAGAATCACATGTTGACATCAGCAGAGAAATAATGTAAGTCTATGACTTTTCAAAGTCACAGAGGACATTTGTGATTGAAGAAAAGAAGGAATTAAAGCCTGTGTTATGTCTCTGCTGCCCCTAGAACTTTCATACACAGTTGCAACATGTTCTCTATGACTACTAACTGCTTTCCATATTATTAATCAATAAACATTGATCAAAATTCCCATCTGTAATATGTCCCAAATGGTCTTTGTGTTGAGTGATAAAAACAAGTTTCATATTTCTATTTGATTTATAGCAAGTACTAAAAATTGAAGAAAACACCTGATGTTTTAACTTGAGAAAAAACGGGCTCCCTCTGCTTTAAATTCATAGCTCCAAGGCCCTTTGGAGGCTCCAAAGTTTCACAGTTAAGGTACAACATAAGCCAATCCTTATTTGAGAGATAAAAACATATGTTTATCTCACCTTCTAATCTTGTTCTCCTGGCTCCAAAAATACACCCTCTGCTGCCAAGCAATCTGAACGTACATCTGTCTCCAAGGTATATCTGTCTTCAAAACCATAAGGAAAGTGGCCAGCTGTGATGACATATAAAGACTGAACCAAAAATACTTGGAGAAAGTGAGGAAGAAGCAATATCTCAATGACGTTTTTGCAACACATCATCCATGAGGGGCCAACACAGAAAGTCTGGCTGCTAATCAGAGCTGGATATAATCCATGAAGTTCAGCTACAAATGCAAACTTTCCTTAAGCCTGAGGACATTTGGCTTCCTGCATTTGGTAGACAGAAATGGGCTAGTACTAAGTGCAAATTGTGATTTAGTTTGTATAAATTATTAAGGTGATCTGGTGTGGATGTTTTCTTCAGATTCCTGCCGGCTATTACTGCAGATTTGAGGCTATTAAGGTTGTTTTACACATACCATCTGTACCTGTTCTACCAGTTTGTTCTCAGGGATATATTTTGTTGGTTTAAGAAGAGAATGAGTGGGCATGTGGAAAGAGGGGAGACTGCCCCTTCCCCATGGAGTTAATGAACTCAGCAGAATGTTCCTGACTTCCTATTCTGAAAAGCAATAAAGTCATAGCAAGCAGCTAGGAGCTTGCAGCCCAGAGAAGTTGGATGCAGTTTGGACTGGATGATCTTGTAGGTCTTTTCCAACCTAGCTAAGTTACTGAGAAAAGAAGGGTACAAGATCTGCTCCTTGGCACAAATGAGAACTTCCTAAAGAGCAGGAGGGAGATACCGAGGGGTATTTAATCATCCCCACAGACAGACTGGGCATTGGGAGACTGAATTAAAAGCCTTTTTTTCCCATTGAATCTTGCCTGTTCATTTTGAGTTTCTTTCACATTAAAGTTAATTATGCTTATTAATATTTTAATGAAAATCATATTATTTCAGTGTAATAGATATTACATAGACCTATCTCAAAATGGGACAACAAACACAGAAGGTGAATTTTTATGTTTTCATCGTAGGACAAAGAGAAAAAACAATGTTCCTTCGCTGACAGAGCTACGCACTTTGTTCTGGAGGAATATTTCTTTGACTGTGTAGCATTCATGCATATTTCAATGTTTGGCACTCATTCCAGATTCTCACCCTCATTCAGCTGGCATGTATCTGTTAAAGAAGAAACTTCTATTTCATCTTTTGCTCTCACTGACATTCTTTAAGTGTGGATTGTTTTTGTTTTCCCCAACATTCATACAGACTACCTGCATGAAGTTAGGTTTTAGGACAACTTTGGGAACTGTTCTAACTCTCCCTAGTCTCCAGCGGCAAAATAATCTTTCATTAAAAGTACCACCTGGGGCCAACAAATCTTTTTCTCATTTTTTTCTTCTCCTCTCTAAAATCTTTAATCCAAAGCCAGAGGACTACACATGCAGCAGATGTGTTTGCCTGCACTATATAAATCCATACTCCCAAACCTAGGTTGAAAATGTGTCACCTTTATGTCTGGAAAATGCCAGGACCCATAGGGAAACTTGTTTCCAATACTTTGCATTGTCACTGTCAGGCATCAGATCCCTGGTGCTCAAACATGTCATTGCACCTTCTGTCTCTCAGCTCTCTACTCCTAATCATTTGGTTCTTTCTGAGGCACCGCACACTTGAGATATATAGCCTAATGACTTGATTGCAAAACTTGGGATTGTTTCTCCCAAAGGTACATGTGCTAAGATTATAAATATTATGCACTCAGTAAAGTTGAGTGGGAGGGAACATTTGTGGTGGTCTCGGAAGCAAACTAACCTGCACCTAGAAAGCCCAGGCAGTGGAATACTTCCTTTTTGCAGAGCAATTTAAAATGCTTTTTTGAGCTTTATGACCTTGAGAATGGCAGATAGTGTATCGTTAGGTGAACACGGCAGATGGAGAGTGGGAATCATCATGTTGACTCCATAAAAGGATAGTTGACTGATACTGAATAGCTTCTTCCAGTCTTCATTATCCACAGGAGGGCTCTAGTGTTGTCTGCTTTAGCTAGAGGAAAGACAAGAAGGTTGCACACCAGTCAGGCTCATGGTTGTTACGTGCTGATGGATGAGCAAACCTCTGCACAAGTATCTGAATTACTTTCATCTTTCAAGTAGGCCAGGCCTAGCAAGCACAGTGTGGTTTTGTGACAAAACATGTTTGGCATCAGCACTGGATGAGGATATTCTAATCCTCATATATGAGGATATATACCTAATCTTTCTTCTAGTTTCCCATTTCTCACCTATGTTGCTGCACTACCAATATTCCCCGCAGGTCACAGATAGACAATTATGTGAGACCTCACACAGAACTTATAATTGACAAGAGTTAAAAAAAAAAACAACTCTCGCCAAAATCAACCAAACGAAACAAACAAAAAAAGCAAACCAACCTCCTTGAGTTTTTAGTTTATAAAAATCATGCCTTTTCTTAGTAGCACTTCAGGTACATCTTATGAATTCACTAATGTTTATAAAAGGCTGAGGTACTACATGATAAATGCAGAATGTAAGGTACATAGAATAAAAAGTAATTATTGTAGTAGTGACTACAGTGGGGATCTGCTAGAATACAACTATTTCTAATTTTCACTGGTGGCTGTATTAAGGAATGTCACATATAATGAAGCAGAACTGCACTGGGTGGGATATTTATATCTTCTGTCTCAGTCTTTGGAGAACCTTGTATAGAAATGACCTTAACAGTTTAGGGTTAATACCAAAAATTAATTTTTTGCATTTTTTTTTATGTAGCAGAAAAACTTGCCCCCTTTACGCGTCTCTGAGTCTTGTTTTCAATTGATGCTTGACCTAAACTAGATCTCTGTTCAAGCTCTGACAATTCCATGGAAGAATCAGTTTTTCAGTCTCTGCTTCAGACTATTTTATTTTTTTCCTAGAATGGCTTTTTCTTTTATTTTTGTTTTTGTTAGAAAAGCCTCTGAGACCTGTTTTGAATCCAAGTTTTCACCTGTCTTTGAACAATCTTCTAAATGTACTTTGTTCACTAGATTTCTAGATTTTATAGTTTTTCTGGAACACCTCTCAGCATTTCTAGCTTCCAGAGATATTCTTACTCTGCTAAAGGAGTACTTCTGTTTGCATTCTGTCTCCATTAGTAGCAACTAAACTTCAAATTCATTCCTGCCATATGGGTACATGAACATTATAATTCACTGTAATAAACAAAAGGAAAATCAATTTTTTTTTATTTTTACCCTTTTATTATTACCTTACCTATTTTCTCCTTGTTTTATTACCCTACCTGTTTTTTCCTTTTTTTTGTTTGGTTTTCTGAGCAAAAATGCCATGCCAGGAAATTCAGCTCCTCTGCTCTTTTTCAGATCCAGGCCACAGTGTCCAGAATGGAAGGGGGCTCAGCAGTCCTTCCAGCTGTCCTGTAAGGAAACTGTTCTATTACCTAGAGGAGAAAGGCACCAGCCCCAAGTAGTCCTCATATGTATACGTTATTCATTGCCAGGTGAAGCTGTTATACCATCTGTTCTTCTTCCTTATGGTTGCAAATCTTTTTAAGACCCTTCCTCAAGATGACAGAGGCAATGAAAACACTTATAAATGCACAAATTATTGTATAGCCTACTGAGCATGGATATGATAGATCAAATTCAAATCCAGTAAATGGTTGACATTATGCTTCTGAGACATGATTTTTCTGGCATATTTTAAATGCCTACTTTAGAATTAGATCAATTGCACCCCAAGGTACCCTCTGCGATTCATAAAGAGAGCCTAGGCTGAGTACTTGTAGACATCTATACTGTCAGTTCTGAAGCTAGGCAAGACTAATACCATCCATAAGTTCTAAGAGGGGTAGGATTGCCTGCAAGGAGAAAAAGCGAGTTTACCCATGGCGCATCCATTGTTCATCTCACTGCTGTGTCAGGGCTGGCACAAATCTGGTTTTGATCTGCTGCTGCTGCACAGCAAATGAGCTTTTTCCTCACAGCCCTGCCTGGAGCTATGGCATTTCAGATTTTCCTGACTCTCGTTCCACACCAACTTTTTCTCTTACAAAGGTGGGAAAGTTGCAGCCACAACAGAGCACGTATGGATATGTGCACTCCTCCTGTCACACAATATCCCCCTTGCAGTTTCATGTAGTTGTTCTGTCAATTTGACCTAACATGAGGCACAATCTCAAAAAAGAAGTCAGGGCTCATCTCCTCCCTTACACTGGAAAATCTATTATTCTGCAGTTAGTGAGGCACAAGAAGAAATTACACTCATAATCATGCAAAAACGTACATATAAAGTTAATTTTATGCACTTAATAGACTTTCTGAACAATATGGAATGCTGTACAGAGACAAATCAAGGCACAAATATTTGTGGAAAGAGAATGTAAGTCATACATTTTTTATAGAAAAGGAAAAATCTCCAGAGTTCAAGTCTTCTGTTTTGTAAGCGTGATATTTCCTCCTATTTTCATCTTCATGCAAAGTTCTGGGCATCTTAGACCACATATTGCAATTATTTCAATACTCCAAAGTCTATATGGTGTATAACAAATTGCAAGTGAATAACAGCTTTGTCACTGCTGCAAAGGACAGACGGCATTTGCACTGCAACCATACCCTGGGAACCTTAATTCCTCATGGGCATAGGAACTGTAGCTATTCCTGCTAAAAGAACATACTATTTCACCTCACCTCATGGCTTCCATTCCTACACTCTCAAAATTTCTTCCCTCTGTTGGCATCACACACTTCCAGGTCTGTGAAAGCTGATTTTGTTCACATTATGCACTGGCTTTTCTTTGGAGGTCCTAGTCCCTCCTAGTTAGGTCAAAAAGCTTAGATAAGAGAACAATATGAAGATGCAATGTTACACTTGATGGTCATAATAAATTTAATTTAAGTTTCATTACAATTTTTATAATAATTCCTAACTGATGACAAATAAGTTCTTGTTTTAATAGTATTACTCCATGTCCCATAATTTTAGACATACAAGTCATTGTTTTCAACTAGCTTGATCCTGGATTCACATAGCAATTAATCAGTTTAATATGCTTCGTACTGCTAATTTGAAAAGCACATAAGGAAGAAGTCTGTTCAGTACAGATATGACAGTTAGTGAAACAATCCTTTTCTGAAATTTGCCTGGGTAGTACAAATCTTACCAGTAACTTTGTCTCCTTGTACTAAAGAAGAGTAAATGAGGCAGTTGTTCTCATGCCAACTACTTTTGGTGCCAGAGGTAGTGATAGAAATATGTTGCCTCTGGAGGTTCAAGTGTGTTTAATAATCCTCCCCTTCCCATCGTTATTTTCCATTATTGGTCCCTCTTCTCTATTTCTTCTTATCGTCTAGTAAACAGGCAAGTGTGTAGACACAATATATAAGACTTAAAAAAGCAGTGTGCCCATAAAAAAAATGGTTGTCTGCCTGTGGAAAAAAAAAAAAAAAGAAAAAGACAACAAAACTCCAAGACAGAACAACAACTTGGACTCATATTTTGTCATGCTGACGTGTGGTGTAAGATTCTACATTGAATATCATAAGATGTTCTGACTTCAGCTAAAATTTTAATGTATTTTCACATATTTGTGCTTGATTTCTCTCATTGCATGTAATTTAGAAGTGGCAGAATAAAAGAAAGCCCAGAAATGTCTAAAAGGAGATTAAAAAAAAAGCTTCCCAGAAGAGAAATTTGATTTCCTAAAGAAATTAAATGGACAAACAAAGAAACTATCGCCCCACACCTCCAGCCCCCCCATTACTATGACAGACATTGGCCAAGCTCAGGATCTGGAACCATATTGACTAAATTTGAATATGCTCTTTGTAAGTTCAGGGTAGTCTACTGTGGAGCTTAAAGACATCTAGCCATATAACACTAAAAAAATCATAGAGCATAAATAGTGTTTAAATAGTGCACCCAACCAAAATAATAAACATCATGGAAAGAGTGAGACAAAAAACATCTATCTTTAATGGATGTTAGCCACGCCAGTTAATACAGTAATAGCAGTAGGTATACAACATACTTTTCATAGAATCATAGAATTGCTCAGGTTGGAAAAGACCTTCAAGATCATCAAGTCCAACCGCAGCCTAACCATACTGCTCTAACTCTAACAACCCACCACTAAATCATGTCCCTGAGCACCACATCCAAATGGTTTTTAAACACATTCAGGGATGGTGATTCAACTCACCTCCCTGGGGAGCCTATTCCAGTGCTCAACAACCCTTTCTGTAAAGAAGTTTTTCCTCATATCCAACCTAAACCTCCCCTGGCACAACTTGAGGCCATCTCCCCTTGTCCTGTCACCAGTGAGAAGAGACCAACCCCACTCTCACTGCAATCACCTTTCAGGTATTTGAAGAGAGCAATAAGGTCTCCCCTCAGTCTCTTCTTCCCCAGACTAAACAGCCCCAGTTCCTTTAGTCTCTCCTTGTAGGGCATATTCTCCAAGCCCTTCACCAGCCTTGTTGCCCTTCTTTGTAACTGCTCCAGCACCTCAATGTCCTTTCTGTATTGAGGAATTTAGGTCTTGACTCATGCTTACCAAAGCCACTTAGCATGTTTTAATGAGACAAAAGAGTTTTAAATATAACTGTGCTTATTTGATGTAATTGTGTGCTATCATACAAGACTCCCAAGGCCCTGGTGAGTTTACAACTAATTCCAAAGAAAAAGCCTAAGGCCTTAGAAGAACTAGATCGTTACTGTGGCTTAACAAGATGCCATATATCAGCTGATCTGTGATAATTGCCTGTGGGAGTGCTCCTTACCTAAGTAAATGCTAGGTAATTTGATTCAGGTTGAGCCTGATTTCTCAGATGCTATTCTCACTGATGGAAACTGCTGTAATATTGTTCAGTGTCCTTCGGACCTGTGTTAGAACCAATAATGAAGTTCACTGATAATATTAAGTCAATAGCAAGATAACACTGCAGTGTTTTATACTGCAAACTTCTACCTCTGTCCTAGTCTTCCAGATTCTCTTTACAGCCAGCAGACAGAATACATCTAGGCAGCTTTTCTAAATCAGATGTATAAACACACTAGACTAATATATTCAGAAGCATAATACTCATTCACTTATTGAATGTTAGTGGATTCAAACAAGATCTGTAATTTCCATGCTCCATATACAGCCAAGAAATTGCCTTTGAATTTGAATTTAAATAGCCTGGTATATTTTATATCATGCTATCAGCTTGGTGGGCCATCATCTCAAGGATAAATGCTGGAGTGAAATACATCATGTATATTTTGTGTGTAGATTATTCTTCCCTGAAGTTATAAGTCGATAAAATGCATTAATGCAATGTACCACTTCTTCCCATGCTTTTCAGGAAAGAACCCTGGTATCAGTATGTGATGTAAACTACACTTATTACCAGGATTTTCTTTACTATCAAGACAATCTGATGATTTAAATGAGATAATGAATTTTTCAAATAAACATATACTGTCTTAGTGTTAGCAAAAACTATTCTACTAGTGAAAAAATGCTGTTTATCATTAAATCCCATGAAGTCAAGTAATCCACTCCTCTGTCCAAAGACAGAATAAATGGATATTAATGATATTTGATGGGTGCTTAGCTAGCAGAATCTTATAGCCACCATAAAGAAGTATTCCACAGTCTTCCTGAAGAAACGTCCACTGTTCAACCATCTGTACAGTAAAATCTTCTTTGTAGAGGATAACTTAAAACTGCTTCATGGAAATTTAAGCCCATTACTTTCTGTTCTGTCCTCAGTAGCCATAAGAAGAATATATATCTTCGCATTTGGCAGCATAAAAGTGACACATCGTGTCTACTGAAAACATTCCCCTTACAACTAATGTAATGTCCTGTCTAATGTAGTCTGAAAAAAACATGAGCGTTCTATGCATCTATTTGTGTTGCAATGGGATCAAAAAAATTCTGTTCTATTTGGGAGTTAGCTATGGGTAGGTACACTGGTCATACTGACTATTAGCTTCTTAAATCCTATTCCCATGAAGGTATCTTTCAACATGTAATCCATCGGGATTCAGGTTGACAGCACATGAACAAGAGTTCAGGGAAATGAATATTTTGTTTGGGGCAGGCTTTAAAGAGACATTTAAAATGTCATTCAAATTTTTTGGCATTGCTTTAGTCTTACATTATGACAAGATGCCAGCCTTTAATAAAACTGCTCTGATACGTTGGAGCTAAAACTCATTTCACCTATACCACTATAAGAATATTAATACTAATGGGGTTCTACAAGCTAGTAGAATTATGCTCAAGCTGTGTTTTTCCTATGACTTGTAGTTCATGGTGCAGGTCAAGCTATCAAGGAGAACTTTATCGTCTGGGTGCACTATAATGCTTTACAAAGTCATGGCTTTAATTGAGCTGTATTCAGAAAGGATGCTCACCTGTTGTGAATTATGATTTCTTCTTCCTTCTTTGACTTAAACATATCATTCCAAAGAAGCAGCTCTCACTGGTGTGTTATGGTTAATTTGTTTAAGTGTTAACACCTGTAAAGATGAATGAAGGGAGTATAACACCATTTCTTACCCCATATATAAAATCTCCAAACCTGTACACTAAATGTGAGGCCAGCGTTTTATTCCCTGGATAGTTTACAGTTCATTAGCAACAGCATTCACAGCCATCTGACAGTTGGCCAGAACACTGAGCTAAACTAGAATATAATGAGGTTAGAAAATATCTTAGAGGAGGATAAGAGCTCTAGAGCATCATCAGATTGTACAAAGAAAAAATTGCAGAAGATAAAAAAATCTTTTCATTTTAGAAAGACTCTGCAATGCACCTGTGGCACAACAGAATGACCTGTACTCTAAAATGTTCAGCAATAAAAAGTTGTAAGCAATCAACTGTTGTGCAAAAAATCAGGCTTCTTACAGGTGCTGTGTGAGGTACTCATGTGAATCAGGTCAGATAAAAAGAATCTTTTGGCCAGCAATGTCCAAGGGGCCATGTTCAGTGTTTCTTTGCTATATGTCATATAAGACAGAGAAGGACTCATTATCTCCCAGGCTTCTTGCTTCAGAATCCCATTGGATGTGGAACTCAAACTATTTGGGGACAGGGGACATAAACAGTTTTCCAAGCAATGAAAGCTGCTAAGTGATGTCACTGAACAGGTATTCATGTATGTTTCCCAGGAAATTTTGTACACCAATTGCAGTACAGTGTAGTTTAAAGAAATAGTCACACAGATTTGGTCAGGAAGTGTCGTTATCAGTCATGATCATAGAATCATCACAGAATCATAGAATGGCCTAGGCTGAAAAGGACCTCAAAGATCATCTAGTTTCAACCCCCCTGCCATACACAGGATTGCCAATGACTAGAACGATGGGTGGTCTTGGATGATGATCTTGGATCCTGTCAACAGTTTATGGGCGTTCAGCCTGGTTCCGTGACGAAGGGGATGGGGGATCCACGGGCCCACGCCCTGGGAAAAGGGAAAAGGGGAAAAGGGTAAGGAGATGGCCCTGAGAGCAAAGAACAGCGGCAACAATCTGAGGAGAAACAAACTAATTTACTAAATAAAATATCGGAATGCAAAACAACACACTATAATACAATATAATTACAATTTAAGCTGATAAATCCAATACAGAGAGAGAGAATGTCCCAAAATCAAGGTAGGCCTTACTCTACTACCGACGATAAGACGGCTGGAGAGCGAGGTGCTGCCAAGACAAGAGATGGCAGAAAAAGGGACAAGGCCTCGTGATCTGCAAGTTTTTATCTTTTCCCTCTGTCCAGAAATGGTAACGGAGGAGAAAAGTACTCTGGGAAATGTAGTAGTCCTCCTCTTCTGAGAACCAGGTACATTCACTACATGATGTTATGATGTGGAATACCAATAACCGAAAATCACAAAACCATGACAGATCCACACAGGCAAATTGTTCCAGAGAGCCCTGGTTTTGCAAGCAAGTAAGTCACTCACTTTGCTCAGTGAGTGTTCATCAGTATGCAAACTTGTTCTGGAGAACTCATTGAAACTAACCAAATTAATAGATGTGAGAGTTCCCACTTCAGTGACCTTAGAAATATTACAGATTTAGGCAAAACTCGAACTATAGCAGCCTACTTTGGATGAGTATCTACCTCACCTCACTATCTCACCTCTGCCACATTTCTTGTTAAATCAGAAATAAATCTTATTTTGATTGGAGACAGTGAAAAATCATAGAAGTCTAGTGGGAGGAGAGGGAAAGGAGGGGAGCAGGATGGGCAAAACACTGATAGGAACACCATTAAAGACCTACAAATGGGAAAAGCTTCTGAATGTAAGATACAACCATGGCTGTGAGTTTAAATGGGATATTAGCAAAATTATTTTCACTTAAACGAAACCATCAGTCTCTTCAGTTTCTTTTCCAAATGCTTTTGAACTTTAGAGAAAATATCATGTCTCTGAAGCCTTTTCTTCCTTCATATTTAAATCCAATGAAGTTATTCAGGAAATGACCCACTTACCTGCAGTAATGGTGAAACACAGGACATCCTTTTCTTTAGGTTGTGCAAGGAATGCTGTATAAATACTTAATGATGAATAGGTACGCTCTTTTTAAAATGTAATGGTGGTATCTTGGGGTGCCCTAACCAGTAAACATTTCTGGAACAAGGACTGGCAGCTGCTCTGAGCTTAGTGGAGACTTTTACCTAACATTATAATATAGACTTCGAGATGATGATGAGGGTGCTTCAACTACAGTGTTTTATCGCTAGATAGAAGACTTCTTGCCCACTCTATTAATCTAGGAATGCCTAAATTGTCATAAAGGAGATGGATAACAGCCTAAAGGGAAAGGGCTTCAGAGGACTGAAAATACAGACCAGAGACTAGCCAAAGTCACAGTCATTGTGCTTAAGAGATCAATAAACAACTCCTAGCTTTTACTACCCTTTTAATTTACAGACCAGAGTACTTCACAAGGAGATTTCTGTGTTTTCATATACAAATTATCTTATTTTCATCTCATTGGTTGTGTCATCTCATTTAAATTGGGAAATGATTTTCCCACTCCCTAGAACTACACAGCATCTAGAACAAAATTGCAGTCAGGGTTTTTATAGCTCCTGAAGAGAGAGCCAGATTTTACGATCCCCTTACTCTGTTGGGGAAGAAGTTTGAAGAGACGGACAATAATTTTCTTCACAAAACATCAGTTTCTCTTAAGGGCAAAACAGAAATCAGGTATCTGTATTCAAAACTGACATTTTGAGGAGCATCTGTGGTTCCTATCCATCAGGAATTCACCAGTGAGGAGTCATCAGCTGTACCCTGAATTGTGGAAGGCTCTATCACACCTACCGCACTTCTGGTACAGCAAGGACATGATTATGCACTGAGGTGATTATATCCCAAGCTAATTCAAGCACAACCTGAAGCAAATGTATTTGATTCTGTGGATCTCATCTAAAACTCATATATCTCCATTCAAGCCTGACTTGGCTGATGTTGTCTTTCTCTTTAATATAATATTTATTACAGGAAACTAAACAGATAGATAATACGTATTTATGTAGGGACACATATATCAACCATTTTAAAAATTTATTTGTCCTTTTTGTTTGTTTGTTTTGTTCTGTTTCAAGGCATAGAGAAAGCTTTCTACAGATATGCTGAGAATAACCAGGTACTGTCTTGGAAGCCTTACAAATCATCTCTATTCTCTTGTGTGCCTTAAAACATGAGCTCCTCTGAATACAAGTCACAAATACAGGCCATACTAATGTGTTTTCCTTTTGCAACAATAATTACTTGTCTGGTAAATCCATCAGTGCAGAGATAGTCATTAGATAGGATGACTTCAGTCCATAAAGTCTGATTTCCAGCTTAAAGATGACAGGTAACATTGAAAACATGAGATCCGATCTCTATTAAGAAAAAGATGCGACAATCTTAATTAGAGCTCATATTATTTTAAAAACAACCCTTTAAAGAACTTCTCTAAAAAGAAAGCAGCCCTATGTTCTTCAAATATCTTTTCAGGAACTTTTTTGCTTCATCAGAATGATTCAAAATGAGAAAAAGAAAACTTTTTCTTCATAAGACTATTTATTTTTCTTTTATCTGGAACCTGAATAATGGGAAAGTGAGATATTTGGTTATGTTGCTTTATTTAAATACATATACCTGTCTAATTAGCTTTGCTTACTACTTGTCATGAAGAGTAGAATATGATTATTTTCTTACAGGGCATCTTTTCAAATCCGTAAAATGTAGTATAATTAGTATCAATTTTGAGTGATTGTATTTAAGTTTGACCTCTCTACAGTCTGCCACAGTGTTTAAGGAAATGTCTTCTTTTTTATCTGCAGTTTCTGCATAATGTTTACTGCAGAAAAATCTTGTTATGAAACGTGTTATGTTAATGACAAGATACACAACCAGTTTATTAAAGTAATCTGATAAAAATTATTTTAAAATTTATTTGTTCACGAGGGTGGATAGTGATAGGACAAGGGGGAATGGTTTTAAACTGAGACAGGGGAGATGTAGGTTAGATATTAGGAGGAAGTTTTTCACACAGAGAGTGGTGACGCACTGGAACAGGTTGCCCAGGGAGGTTGTGGATGCCCCATCCCTGGAGGTGTTCAAGCCCAGGCTGGATGTGGCTCTGGGCAGCCTGGTCTAGTGGTTGGCGACCCAGCACTTAGCAGGGGGGTTGAAACTCGATGATCTTTGAGGTCCTTTTCAACCCAGGCCATTCTATGATTCTATGATTCTATGATTCTATGATTCTATGATTCTATGATTCTATGAAAAGTGTTTTGTTCTTCTTCACTTTTATGAATAATGAGTTGAAAAAGGCCTGGGAAATTTTTCTTAGAGAATTTTTTTTTTCTTTTTGTGAACTCTTGAACCTTACCCAAAAGGACAGGAATGCCACATCTTTAGTAGAGACACTTTTCATCCCAAATATTATGCTTTACACAGTTGTATATAGATCTTAAACATTTCCTGGGAAGCCTAAACCTCATGAAGTCCTACTGAGGTCACTGGGATTTTCGTCTAGTGAAAGACTCAATTCAGGCCCTTTGGGCAGTGAACAATCCCATCATTAAAACACTCTGTGGATAAACTGAACAGAAATTTTACACTTTGAAATGAAAAAAATCTGATCCTTTACATATTATTCAACTTAACTTTGCTACCCAAAACCACAGAAAGTTCAAATGGTACACAGATGGAGTTGTACTGAGGAGATTTTGGAAATAGGAAAATGAAGGGTAAAGTTGTGAGCTCAATAACATTGCTTCCCCATTCTTTTAGTTCTAGAAACTCATTGAATGTACTGCTCTTTTGCAAATTTTCTTCAGATCGCTAGAGTAACACTCAGCAGCCTTCCTTGCTGGCTGAACCAATCTGTTTTACATCACTTTGAGACAGTGCTATTCCACTAATGCATTAGACAAAAGAATTGCCACAGAACAGGGGGTCATGACAAATGGCTTTTGAAACATGTCTAGATAAAAATAAAAATATATTTAAAACAGCACTAAATAAAATGGAAACATTTAAGAATAATCCCCCAAAAACTAATAGCAACCATTTGTTTCATGGGACTTAATCCTTGCAGAACATTTTATCTAACTATTTGGACTAGGACATGAACTTTACAAATTACTACTTTTTTGTTTTATTTGGCACCAGCTGTGTGCATGCTTCTGAAACATCACCAGTCATGCTGAGCATTTAGTAGGAATGTTGCAATGGTAATTTAGATGTTAAAGGGCATTGTGATTTTTAAGGGCTTGTTATCATGGCCAGCTGTAGCTAACAGCTTGTAAGAGATCAGGAAGAGGTATGTGATTTTCCAAGTAACAAGAGCAGTCTGTGTTTACCACAGTTTCTCTTCTGACACAGAATATGAGGTGTTGGATATGGCAATAGATGTTTTCCCAAGAACATTATTAATAGATATTGTTATAACGGTGTTGTCTGTATTTTAATCTCGCAAAGAATTTCAAAACATCTAAAAAGCGCCAAATAAAAATTTTACATACTTTCCAACATACAATTTAGTATTGATGAAAGTTTTTATATTGAAAATTTCTTGAAAAGGTTTTTTGTGTTTGTTCTGTGCATTCAAACTAGAGAACATTGGAGAAAGTACTCTTTCATTGTTTCCCTATTTAATTATCACTAATCAGAGGTTCATTATGGTTCATGGTATAAGATCACCATCGGGTACTAGGTAAGAGGAGGAGACATTGTGTGGAAGATAGTAGTGTCACAAGCCCTTGTTGCAGGATATTCTTCTGAAGCTGGTTATGGTTGGAAAACACAGACCTGCCTACTGAATCATGGGATTATTTGGGATAAATGATTATTTTCTGGAGGCACCTTTCAAACTGTGTCTTTAATTACATTTGCAAACTTAATTGCACACCACAATTTTCCTGATTCCTTGGAAGCTTTGAAAATAGATATGCATATTTTTCTTTTGAAAATTCAATAACGATAAAGACTTCATTCTCAAACTCATCTTTTGCTAGGTTTCTTGGTTGGGAAGAGATTCATACAATACTCCTTAAGCAACTAATCACATTGGCTTTATTTTCTAAGACTTGACATTAGCTTTTTGAAGACTAGTAAGGTAGATGATCTGTGATATAAATGTAAACAAATAAAGTGTCAAGACAAGACAACCTCAGTGTTTGTACCTAACAATAACTGCATTCAAGACTACAGTAAAAGTAAACAAGCAAATTATATATCTGTGATATATATCTAGTAGGACCTCATTAGAAAGTTGAGTCGGTCAACACCGTGCAATTATTTCTGTGGCTTGTAGATGTGGCCTATAACAGAAGGTAACCACAGAGGTTGGGGAATCTATTTCTCTGGAGATATTCAAAACCCACCCCCACACTTTCCTGTGCAACCTATCCTACAGAATCTGCTTTAGCAGGGGAGTTGGACTAGATGATCTCCAGAGGTCCCCTCTGGAGTGCCCTCTGGGACCCCTACAGTTCTGATTCTGTGATTCTGTAAGTCAGTAATTTGGATGGAAGGATATTGTGTACTGTGTATTTACAGGTCCTCACTGATTATACTTCACTTTTCATGTCCCAGGAAAGCTGGTGAGGCTGTTTGAACAAATTGATTGTGCAAACTGGCAACATTATTAGATAAGTAATTAAGCTAATAAAGAGAGAGATGCATGGAGTCCTTTACTAAATCTGTGAGACTTAATTTCTGTGTATTGCATTAAGATACCATTCAGATGTATTGCCTTTGCAATAGGCAGATGATGGGAAAGAAATCTAAGCAGGAGTGCAGAATAACAAAAATAAAACCTTACATATTCATAGACCAGGCTGTAACATCCCTGACTAGCCCTTCCGGGACTCACCTCATCTTGTTCAGGGCCCAGGACTCCATGTCAGCCTCACGGCTGTCAGCCCCTGTCCCAGTAAGGTCACTACAGGGCCAGTCTGTAGCTTCTCATAGCCTTGCCTTGTCTGGCCATGGGCCCACTGTGCAGGACCTATTAAGCACCCTATGTCCCAGCTGGGCCTCAGCCTGGTTCCCTCCCCAGGGGCGTATCTGATATGGAGGGCTGGGACTGCCCTGGTTCCCCTAGGTGCTCCTGGCTGAGGTGGTAGGAAGGGCCCTGGCTGCCAGGCCCTGCTCAGATGTCACCACTGCAGAGGGAGCTTCAGCCTGCACAGAGCCCAGACAGAGCTACGTGATCATTTATGTCCCTCAACGCTAATACAAAGGACTTCAGACTTTCAGTTACAGCGATGTCTCTTTCCTCTTTCACCAAAGCAAATATGTGGATGGATTAGCTAAATCATCCCCTTGTCTCTTTCCCAAGACTGTTTCATTGTATTTAGAGTAAATTAGATGCCAACATTTTGCCTTTGCTCTGTGAACGTTATCTCTTCTCCTCCTGCCTGCTACATGCTTGTTGGAAAAACACCTAGAAGAAATCCTGCTGTGCTGGGAGAGGGGCCCACAGCATCTTCTCTGTGGCACTTCTCTGGTGCTCCCCAGGTCTCCTTGAGCGATGACCTTTGGGGATTTTCACACAGCCTTCAGAAATCTGAGACTCAGCCCTAGCTTTGCTGTGTGATTTGTCAGCTACAGATTTGCTCCGGGATTCAGCCTGGGATTAGCATGAATGTCTTTATGTGAGTGTCTGCAGATGTGCTACAAATCTGAGCTCCCCAAATTGTCAGAGGGGATGATGGAATGATTCAGCCAACCAGCTGTGGGATTTCAGTGTCTAAGCAAGGGTGCCTGCCATGATTTTGCAGCCTGTCACATATTTTGCCTCTCCTCTGGACCAAGTTATTCTCCCATCTGTGTTGCCTGTATTGCGTAGTTTGCCCTTGACTGAAAGGGAGCTCAGATTCCTGTCACACATCCCTATGGACACCTACTTTTAGATGCTTACTTTCACCCTTAACTTCTTTCTGATTCTCTTAGCTATAACTGGGATGAATCTTACAGATGATCCCTATGTTTTCAACCTCCTTCTCCTAGTCTACAGGTACACTACTGTTCTCTAGGTGATGTGTCTCTATTTCTTGTGGGATACAAATCCAGGCAGCACTTCAGTTGGTCTGTTAGGCACGTGAGGTAAAAATTCAATCTTAGTATCACTGCAAATGAGGTTGCTGTCTGGAACTGAAGCTTTCTCTCTGTCTCCACACTCAGCAGTTCGATGAATCTGCTTAATGTAGATGGTAAAACCTACAAAGAATCCTTTCCTGCACAGTTATAGGCACCTTAGTCTGTAGCTGCCATAAAGGAGAACAGGAAGTGCAGAATCTGGAAAGTTTCATCATCTGAAATTATCACTTAGATTAAATATAACTTGTGACACTACACCTTTAATTTGGATGCTGCAGATGCCTTGCTGTCTGAACTGCACTTTTATATCAAACTGTCGATTGTGAAAGTAAGTAATAAGAGTCTTGATTAAATATACATAATCATTTCTCTAATGGTAAATAATAACAGGCAGACTACTTGCTCTGAACCAAAGAAAATAAATTACCCACTTTTCATCAGAGAATTAAAAAAATATAAGGCTTTCTCTTTAGACTTTTTGAAAGTTTTATTCTACTCACTGATGGATGAAAATGAAATGGGCTGCCCAGGGAGGTGGTGGAGTAACCGACCCTGGAGGTTTTCAAGGAACATTTAGACGTTGTGCTGAGAGTCATGGTTTAGGGGGTTATACTGATGGTAGGTGGATGGTTGGACTGGATGATCTTGTAGGTCTTTTCCAACCTTGCTGATTCTATGATTCTATGATTCCATGATTCTATGAAAACAAGATTAAAACCAAGTTACATAGATGCCTGCAAATAAGCTGGTCATTCTGCATATGCTCTGGCTTAAAAAGCTTCCATGGATTTTCTCTGAACTCTGGTATCCCGGGGTGCATTAAAGAAAGCGTGGCCAGCAGGTCAAGGGAGATGATCCTCCCCCTCCACACTGCCCTGGTGAGGCCACATTTAGAATACTGTGTCCAGCTGTGGGCTCCCCAGTTCAAAAAAGATAGGGATCTCCTAGAAGGACTCCAGTGGAGGGACACAAAGATGATAAAGGGCCTGGAGCACCCCCCTTATGAGGAAAGTCTGAGTAACCTGGGTCTGTTCATCCTGGGGAGGAGAAGGATCAGAGGGGATCTGATCAGTGTTTGTAAATATCTAAAGGGAGGTGGGAGGCAAATGGATGATGCCAGGCTCTTCTTGGTGGTATGTAGCAATAGGACAAGGAGAAATGGCCTAAAATTTGAAAATAGGAAGTTCCACACTAACATGCGGAATAACTTTTTCACAGTAAGGTTGATGGAGCACTGGAACAGGTTGCCCAGAGATGTTGTGGAGTCTCCTTCTATGAGATATTCAAGATCTATCTGGACGCCTACCTGTGTGACCTGTTGTAGGGTATCTGCTTTAGTGGGGGGGTTGGACTCTGTGATTCTGTGAATCAATTACCCATGTATATAATAATATGACTGTCATCCTGTCTCTCCTTTTTCAGATAAATGTGGTTTAACCATCTTTCTAGTGCAACCCTTTTATATTGGGATTGTTTTCCAAAGATATGCTTTCTCCTGGGAGCCCAAACTATGTGGCTGTACCACATAAACAAAACAAAGTATGCCGGATGCACATCCGGTATAGAATGAAGACACAGGGGTTCACTTTGTGAGGATTTCAGATTTAAGCCTTAATTCCCCGTGTCCCCTGACTTACTCCAGTAAAGTTAGAAAGAGTTTCTCCCTTGTCTTCAGGAAAGTTAGTTTCAGTCTCATACTTCTGGAAAGTATTTCGAAAATACCTCCTCAGATACTGGCAGAATATATCTGCTTCCTTGCAACCAGAAGTCATACTGCTAATTTGTCTGATGTCACAAAAATAAAAAATAAAAAAGGAAGGCCTACATTCTTCAAGTTTCCTTTCTGCTGCGGTGGGATTTCAGTGCTCTACACAAGGACTTTTACTCTCAACTATGAAACCCATTGCCAGCTGACTGATGTTAAAAGCAGTGCTTTTTTTTTTTTCTCTTTCTTGCTCTCTCTCTCTTTTTTTTTTTTTTTACCTCAGAAACTTCTCAAGCCTGACAAATGTTAATGCAAAACCTATGGCATCAGCATGACCTGGCATCTACCCAACCTCTGCACCTGCACAATTACAGCCAAGCTTTCCTGAACACTTCTTCTCTAACAGCTTGTTTTGTGTAGGGTTTGCTGTTGTTTTGTGCTGTTTTCCCCACATCTTTCTCTTTTTAAACACCAAACGCTTATGGCAGGCATAATTTTTCAGATGTTGTTTTGGACAGTTTCTCAGAGCTAATCACATACGCCCCATGAGGAGGTTCCCAAGACTGGCCCACACCTGAATCCAGAGTCAGTGAGTTCCAGCAAAGATACCAGCAAAGACCCACAGCCACCTGGCTTGCCTGAAGGGCAGCAGGAGAGGCTGCTCAAGGAGCACAGAGCCAGCAGCTGCTTACTGCTCAGGCCACTCTGACAGTTCCCACCGTACCTATAAAAGCAGAGCTATCAATCACTAAACAAGATCAGCCAGCATTTTAGTATTTACCTCCCTTTCTCTCTCATTTTTTTCCCTGCTGCAAATGGCCCTGAGTGTTCTGCATGGATACACAGTCAGGTGTGTTTACACACATCGTTTGTATGAATGCTTGTGACCTGTCAAGACAGAGAAAATGAACGTCAGCTCATTATCAGGAAGGGGGAAAAAAAACTCTGAAGGTGGAGACTGGGAACCAGATGCTTAGTTATGTTAATTGCCCAAGCTCCTCTGACTTCAGCTGAGTTATATCAATCTATATCAGCCAAGAACCTGCTATCCGATATAAGGAAATAAAGGATGTTCACATATATATATTTTTTCCAAGAGAAGTGGATGCAGATCTGTTACACTAAATGTGTGGTGTTTGGATGGGTAAAATAATACAGGAATCAACAGGGAGAGAATACTTATTATTTATGTTGAAAGAAATCTGAAATAAACCTCTAGAAATCTCTTGAAATGTTTACAGATGTCATTTTGCCCAGAACCTGCAGACTTAAATATGTCTGGTCATGATCTAAGGGCCCATTCTCTTTTAAGCAGAACCTCTCCCACAGAAGAAGAGGAAGAGATCTTCCCAGAACCAGATGTTATGTAATGGGCCATGATTTGACCTTTCATCCACAGGCTAAGAACTGTGTAGTGGAGCTGCATTACTGACCAGTAATTGCTAAATCCAGGAGTTCATATTTTTGGATCAAAAAGATATCTGCAACTCATTATGTAAATACTAAATCATGAAATTTGCACTTAATTTCACTGAGTATGCTCTATTCAGAGAAATGGAGGAAAAAATGTCTGGTTTTGGGTTTTCATTATGATGATTATTGGATCTAGACTGCTACTTTAGGACTTCCTGGAGAAGAGTGTCTATATCTTGATTGCTGATTTACCTATTAAAAAAGAAGAGACAAAACTCTGAACTTGTGCTTGCCTTATGTTGGCCCACTTTCATCAAAGTGTCCATCTAGAAATATGAAGATGAACTAATTTATCAGTCTGTAAAAAAGTATATTACATGTGGTATCACATTTTAAAAAATTAACAATGTAGTGACATACAAATTTGAAATGGGAGACACTGAACAAGAATTAACAGAGAAAAATTAGACAAGCACAATACAATTACAGTTCTGAACTTGTGTAGATTAGTGGAGATCCAGCAGTTTATTGTGACCCCCATGTATTTAACTGATTTTTTTCTGAAAATTGCAATTAAAACTCATGTGAAGTATTACCAGCCTGCAAATTCACGTTAAGGTAAAGGAAGTTATATGGAAGCATGACAGTATGCTACCAGGCTTGAAAAAGGACATTTGTACTTTGTTTTTTAACCCCTTGATTTTGAAATTCTTAATTGTTTTTGTGTGTTACTCTTTAAGTAAACTTTCTAAGCAAAGACTTCTCTGATACAAATCATGCAGACATAGTTATCACCACATACAGATGATAGGTGTTAGGCTAGATACGTATTCTTTACTTATTTTAAAGGGACAATTACAGGGACACTGGGGACACTCGTGGTTGCCTTTGAGAAATTCCATTGCTTAAATCTCCCTTTGCTGGTCAATTTCATTTGAAATAATTATTTACAAACTTTAATCTGTATTGAAGACAGTTTTATGTGACATATTTCCCTCAGTTTCTGTTCACTAGCTCTTTTGGAAAATCAAGCATATCTTGCTAGATGGGACTTCTGTCTGCTGAGATTGATGCAACGAGATTATGATCACTGCTTTCTAGGCAACCACCAATTTTCAGAAAAGTAATAAAATCATTGTTAATCTCTGAGAATGGGTTCAAAGGAGGTGTTGTGTACAGTGGGCTTTTTTGAAATATCTTTTAAGAAAAATGAGCACCTAGAGTCTCCACTTCCTTTGTATTTTATCCAGTTGATGGAAATTGAACATCCTAGACATTTTTGTATCACACTGATTCCAGTTGTACATAGCTGAACATGAACTCCTAAAATGCAGCTAATATGCTTCTCTGCACTAATCAGATTTTCCTGTGCAGATGATTGAATTTAGGGAATTTAATGACTGTGTATCAAGAAACTCTAATTCTTCCTATTTGTATCAGCCAGGGATACAGACAACATTCATTTCTTAAAACTTTTGAAATTCTAAATCCTTGTGACCTGACTTCATGTTGTGATTTATGCCTCTCCACAGTCTTGCTCATTCACAGTCAGAGACTTTGCAAAATGTTATTGGAACTTCCAGTTTTTTACTTGATGATTTGTAGCTAATTCAGTTTGAGTTTTATTTGCTTATTAGTTTTTGCTTGTGGTGGTTTTATTTATTTATTTATGTGTCTATTTATTTATCTGTTTGTTTTAAGCTACTTGATGACTATTTCTGCTTGTTCCAGCAAAGCTGGACATTCATCTATGTGCAACTGACTTTAGCTGGCGTGCTTTCATTGGGTCTCCTTGGTAAAACTTTACTTACCAGTAGTATCATTCAGACTTTCTTATTTACCCAAAATGATCAGCAAAGATTGCTATGGTAGCATAAAACATTTAATCTCTGCAGAAAAGGCAATGAACGTAAGCTGACCTGCTCTACATCAGCACAACTTCTAACTCACATTGTGCTTGTCCAAGAGCTATTTAAATGCATCAGCAGATACAAAAGGGCAAATATGCCAAGAGGAGGTCCTGAATTAGCAAAGTGTTTAAGTCTAAATTCAAGTAAGCAAAGGCATAAGGGCTCTAGGACTTTGCTGAGTCAAAGTTTGCATGACTAAATTGCAACCCAACAGACCTGCATGTTTGAACATGACAGATACCACCAAGTGTGTAATGGTAGGTGTGCCAGTGAAATTGTACATCTGCATATGGAGTTGAATAGAGAAATTTGAAGGAGAAAAATACAAGATTGAACAAGTCAAATTATATCTTGTTAGTTCAGTCTGATACTTTGATAAGCAAAACTTTTCTCTCTTTTTTTTTCTTCCATAGGATATGATGCTATTTCCATTAGTTTAAGTGGAATTTTGGATCATGTCCCTGGAGAAGGAAAGCACTTATCTTGTATATAAAACTTCAGATGCAGAAAGTGTATTCCCCTATAGTTTCACAGATCCATGGTAAATAATGTTTTATGCCAGATCTTTTGTTCCTTTAGCAAATTAAAGGGATGTATTTCTGCACAGTTTACCTCAAGCAATGCTAGCTTTTTTTGAGTTAGGACTCTGAATTAATTCCAGGTTTATCTGAACACACCTGTGAGCCTTAGGAATAAACGGTCTCAATTTTGGATTTGAAACAAAACTCAGGCACTTATATTTTCAAATAGACTTGGAACAAAGATCTTTCAGTGAATCTTTTCAATTTAAACATTAATTTTGTTTCTTCAGGCTGGAGAAATATACTGGCTACTAACAAATTCAAAACTCCAAGAAATAGCTTCACTTTTTTGTTGTCTTTTCAGAAAAGAAGCTACATAAACACTATCCATCTTTTATATTGATTCTATTCTCTAATGCAGCTAGAAGATCTCCAAGCAGTATCCTGGCCTGATAATTTCACTACTGAAAAAAAAAAAGCCTTGTAGTTGTTGTATCATAGGCTGCATGTGCAAGAGCAACTCCTGGACATAACACTCTAAACACAAACTATATCAGCATAAAAAGCTTCGAATATTAGTATAAAAGTGGCTTTTCCTGGTTTTGTGATATCCACTGATGGTAGCCAATAAGCACCAAAAAATGCTGCTTGATATAGTAATATCAGGTAAGAGACTAAGCTGCAAAAGCCAGCTGAAGGGTTGCCTGAACACAGAAGGCAGGAAAATTCTTGGTCTTTAACCCTGCTGTGATGCACAGAGAAAAAGAATTACATGTCAGTTGTGCAAAGATGTGCAAAGCATTTTCTATCACCTCTTGCCTGATTTCAAAGAGGTTGCACAAGGTAAGAAAAAGGTCATTCTGTTCAAGATATGAAAAATCTGTGTCAACCTCAAGCAGCAGTAGTGAAGCTGGGAAGATGAACAGTTCTGAAGAAAGAACGGGACCACTGACAAACTTGCATTTGTCATCTGTGACGAGCACGAGACATCAGCACATCAGCCATTTCATAACAACATGGATAGCCCCTCACAATTCCTAAAGTCAAAAAATCCAGGGGGCAGATACAGCTAACAATTCAATGGGCATAAGTTTGTAGCAGTCCAGTGCATCTCACTGTACTCCTTTTGGCTATCAGTAGGTAAGCAAGGACAGAAGCTGAATAGTCCCCATTTTGAAAGCCGAAGTGGATGATTTCTTTTGGTCTCTGTCTCAGGTTTTCATGTTTTTCCAGTGTAAGCCAAAATGTCATGACCATTTCAACATGCACTGAGCTGATCTCCTCAGGTCACTTTTTCCTCTCTAAGTCTGAGCAGGAGACATACAGAATAATAAAATTTGAAAGGAAAAGAAAACATAATAGAATTCATACTGCTATGCATATGTCTATTCAAATATCATCTCAGATTTTTTCATGATTGGGTATAATAAAGAGCATTTTTGAACTGCACACATACACTTATATGTTAAATCATCAAACTTCATTTTGCATTACTATTTACAGTAATGTAATGATGGATGCAGTAAAAGCATACTCAGTAAACCCTGCACATACTGTAACCATTGATTCTCTGAAATTAGTTTCAGTTTTAACGGGAGATAGATAATGCATAACCTACAAGTACATATGTCATACACATATGCAAACACACATATATGTTTGATGGAGTTAAAAGATAGCTTACAAAGAATACGAATATGAGGCTGATTGGAAGTAAGTGCTAGTTTGACTTACGACTGTTTGAAAGAAATAATTTCATGCCACACTTACCCCTGTGGTTAACTGTCCCAAGAAACAGTACTTATTTTGTGATTTTCTATTGCACAAGAAGGATAAAGTGAGCTTTAACAGTTATTTGGCCTTACAGTGCTTGTTCATGCAATAGGTGGATTTGGGGAAATCACAGATAAAAGACCTTATGAGTGTTTTAGCCAGTCTCAAGGGAAGATGGGACAGACACTCAAAAGAAAAGACAAAAAAAATCCATGGATAGTTCTGAAAACGATGGGTAACACACTTACTTGCTTCAGGAAATTCCCTGAGCTGAAAATAGATAAAGTCCAGAAAAATATTTGAGGGAAGGATTGTACTGTCTTGCTCTGTTCCTGTGATTTGTAATGCATCCCTCCTGCAGAGCTCGCAGCCACGTGGGCTCTTGCTCTCACCCCCTGCAACGATTCCTATCTCTGTGATCTTATCGTAGGACATCAAGAGATAAAACTTCAATAAATTCAGATTATAAAGTTTCACATTCACTTAGTAAACAGGAGGTGAGAACTGAGAATCTAATGAACAAAATGATGCGAAATGTCTCTCCTTTGATTTTTAGGCACCCTAAAAAGCACCCTAGGGCGGTGATTTCACCTACAGTTTTCTCTATGCCATTAGTTAGATCTGTTTTTATATCAATTTCTCTCTTGCTGAATATTTCTAACTGTGACATTACTACAGAATATATCATGTAAAGTCACAGGCCAGTGAATGCAGTTTTTGTCTAATTCCAGTGTTTATTACCCTAGGAGTGACAGCACATTTACAAGCGCTTTTTAAGAGGAGGACACAGTTTCCAACATGTTGCCATGATTTGGCCATAATCCAATACTTAAAGCTCACTTTTATGCTGCTATTTTAATGAACACCCTCTATGATTGGGGAAAACACTACTTCCAGTGAGTGAGCTCAGCAAACTCGTTTCTTGTGTTTTATGTTGTGGCTTTTGTTTGTTTGTTTCTTTGTTTTCTGAAGGTAGTCAGTTACTAACAATTTATTGCAAATAACGTTTGAAATGCATTTGTTTTTATTAAACAATGATGGTTTCCAAACAGCAAGAGAGGTATTGTGGTAATTACCTTTAATGTTTAAATGACTTTTAAAGTCCTTAGTCTTCCAAAAAACTGCTGCTGCTTCTCCTCTAAGTGCCAGCCATCCCTCTCCCTCTAGCAAACACTGAGAAAATCATTATTTACCACTGGAGAGGTAAACAGTAAGGTCATTTTATCATTTTCCCTTTCAGAGAGAAACATCACCTCGAAGGCAGTCTTGCTCAGGAACCGGCCAGTAATGTAAGAAAGCCAATTTACTTCTTCTAGATCATCAATCAAATAATATCAAGTAAATACTACATATGCTTATATATTTGTGTCTTTCTGTCAGGGGATCTTGACTTGGCAAGGCACTGTCCCCATAAAGCCTTTGACCTCTATGAAGGTGACTTCTTTGGGGCTGGAAATATGAGCATCTTTACATTTCTCTTTTAGGCTTGCCAGAGAGGTCTAGTCCACCTCTGGATGTGTAATTTTAAAGAAAACTGAGACGATCTTAGCCCCTATACATATTTTTTCTAAACTACCCAGCTTTACTGATCGTAAGGTGTACAAAAAACCAAAGTCTTCATCAGAAAAAGAACAGACCATAAGAGATACGTTTCTTTCTAAAATCTATAATGAGCCTTTAACTGATAAATTAGATTTTAACTGATACATTTCTGACACTCTAAAGTGACCTTTCCTTTTTCTGTATCTGAAAATAAGGCAATATTTATTTGAAAATACAGTGCTCTGCAAAATGTAAATTTGTCATGCCATAGTGTGTCTGAAAGGAGTACATCATACTTATCTGGCAGGGAGGACTTTAGGATAAAGCTGTACATCTTGTTATTTTTTTTTAAATTATTCAGAGGGTATAGTTAGAAAGACTGTTCAGCCTCAGAATATTCATTAAGAGCAAAACTGTTCCATAATCTCTGTTTCTAAAAGAGTGCTACAGTGTTAAAAAGAATAATACTTACTATGCCAACTATTTATGCCACCAGTACAGAATGGTGATTTGTTTCCCTCTAATGGTGATTGGGTCATGTATTGTTTGGTGAAAAGATTACAAACTTTCACCACAGACAGAAATTACTTCTCTTTGGCTTTACGCTTCAGTGAGATCATTTTTTATTTTTATCTTATCTTGGAGAACTAAAATTAGACCCGTTCATTTTTTGCTTATAAACTGTTTCACTTGCAAATTCTCTGTGCTGTAAGATTTGCATTATTCACACTGGATAAAAGCTTTAGCTGCATTAAAGCTATAAATAACAATGTGCTGGAATAGTCCAGAGCAATATACTGGAATCTGGTTTAGGTTCACTGTTCTAACATATCTCAGCCAAGTGATCTCTGTGTAAGTTAAGCAAAGCTGTGGCACACTATTTTCTTCCCTCTGCCTTTACGACTCTTAGCACTGTAAAGCTACAGGTTGAAACACTGGCATTATTGCTAAATCCTATAGGAGGATGAAATGCATTCCAGAAAAACATGAGACCACTGTAACAGGGTTTCCATGCTTTTTAAAACTTTTTTAAAAAAATAAAAAAAAATAAAAAAAAATCCTGATTTCATAGTGCTTTTTGGAGAATGTCAGAAACATTGTCAAATATTTAATAATTCCAGTCTTTTCTGGGATCATTTGCTGTTGGTTTCCTGCTGCAGTTATCACATGATGAACACAAGAGGAGTCACTCGGTGAATTCCTGAAGAGCATTTCGGTGAAGCTGCAGACCAGCCCAGCAAGGCTCTGCACATGTATATGCTAGTATTAGTGCCCCCTCTATTGTGCAATGCCTACTGCTTAAAGACAGCTGCAACAGCTTTTGTGTCACTGTTGAAAAAAGCACAATGCCATGTCCAACAATATTTCTATTTTTATATTATTTTTATTAGCACTACAGAATGTTTGCAACCAAATGAAATGCCATGGCAGAGTGTTGCTCTGTTGAAGGCTAAAAGAGATTGACAGAGGAATGGCAGTTTTAGTGAGGATGGTCTAAGAGATGAGGATGCCTTTGTCAGTAAATTTGTCATGTACTATATGTTGGGTTTCAGTACTGCCTGGAACATGGGAGGCTGATGTTCAAATTCTTGCTTTGCCACATTTGAGTAATTTGAGATAAGAAACTCAGCTCTGAATCCGACAGTGCAAAGACTTGGTTTTGATTCAGAGATTATGTACCATGCACTGGATGCGAGTGCGAAAGCATTGTGAATACTTGTGTGTCTTCAGGAAGAGTTTGCATTGTTTTGATTTGAATGAAGCAGAAGGGGAATGTTTACAGAATATACTCTGACCATTTCTACAGCCATGCCCCTAATGCTAGGTAATGACACTGAGCTCTTTTTAAATCAGGTTACAAACCTTTAATTGAGCTAATGAGTAGGAAACAGCCAAAGGCAGTCTCCAAATCACTTTAAGTCCAATGACGTTTGCTCCAGAATTCTGATAGCATCAAAATATTTGAAAACTTTAATTTCAGTTTGAAAGCTTTGCTTCTCTCTCTCTCTCTTTTTATAACTTTGATATAAAAGAACCCACATATTTACAATACAGTGTGAGCCTCTGCACTTCTAGCTATTCTATGTACATGAATTGCCATTGTCTTGTAGAGAGAGCACTTGTCAGGTCAGTTTAATTGTACGAAACTTCTTGTGTACTTCTGTTATAATCTTATGTGCTTTTCCTGATCTTTTGCAAATAGTGGCTACACCTGAGCAGTCTGTATCCTTCTTAACATCTGTTTCTTAACAGAAACTAGGCAAGGTAATGAATTATTTTAGTAGAGTAAAATTAAAATATGGAAGAGGACATTTCTGTGAAAGCACTAGATTATAGCAAAAAAAAAAAAAAAATTAAAAGGAAAGCTATGAAGAGTAAAATCTCTTTATAGCAGATGAGTCCTAGGCAGAGCTGCTGTTTCTATGTGCCTTTGAAGTCTATTTTTCCTCTGTGGAGTCATAAATTAGGCACTTCCAGTTGACATGTTCTTTCCTTTTCCCCTTTACTCAGATAAGAATGCATTTAAAGATCCAAGTATTTTTTCAGGTAAATTTCAGTGGCTTTTCTTTTTACTTTGGCAAAATGAGTATTTCTCAGAAAACTCTTTAGTATGTTCATATTGCAGATGTTATCTGTTCATGAATTTCAAGATGCTAAGGAGTCTTTTTCTTTCGTGTTGAACAGCAAATGAAGAACAGGGCCCTTCAGTAACATCATCGATAACAAGAGGCAAGATTTGGTTGTTTCACACAAGCATCCAGTGTCATTTTAAAGAACTGAGAACATCCAAAATGCCTACATGCTGCTGGGAGGTACAGTGCAGGACTTGGACATTTGATCCTGTCTGATGGAGATTAAGCAGATAGAGTGTGGTGCCTAAAGTAACTCTCAGTATCAGTACAGGCAAATTAAACTCCCCTTAAGGAAGAGTTTGCATTTGTGCTGGGAAAGTTGACTATGCTGCTTTGACTGGTGCATCCCCTCTGTGGTGGACACAGCTACTGCAGAACACAGCTGAAGATCTTATACAAGAACATCGGACTGTGGAGTCACCTCAACTTAGCTGTCACTTGAGCTGCTCCCACACATGCTTCCAGAGCCAAGCCACTGAGATGCCTAGGCCACCCACTTGATCTCTCTCATGCTGTGGCAGTCATGTGCCAGAGAGCTTGGATACACACCATGGGGCATTTCAAGCATCACTAGACATCTCGATTTGGGTAAATGAATGAAATCCTATATACCCTCAGTGTAGGTGTTTACATCCAAACTAAATTGATTAGGCTTCCTTCGTAATCACTGGAAAGAAATTGGTGATTTTTAGGTGAGATAAATCCAATTTACTTAAGATGGGATTGATCATCCTCCAAGATATCTCAAGTGCCTAGGTCAGATCGAGACACTGATACCTTTTCTATCAGATTTTTCTGATTCAAAAAAGTAGTTAGGGGACATAGTGTGTAACACATTTTGAGCAGAACTGAATATGTACTGAAGAGGAGCGACGTTCATACACAATGTCCCCATTTCCTGTCCTGTGACCATGCTAATATGGGATGTAGATCCTTGTTCGACCCCTCCTTCGTCTATTATATATATTCCTTCTAACTGTTACAAATTTTCTCATGTCCTTTTTGAGTATGAAGGTGGAGAACATGATTCAGTCTTCCATGGACCTAGAATTCAGCTCTCAGGGAAGGAAAACAAATTAGGTTTTTATGTTACCCTGCACCTTTTGCAGTGGTTTTCATGGGTGCAAAGTCTCACTTGTTACCCTTTAACATAGTATCATTTCCACTTTGTTTTGCATTGTGACATCTCAATAACCAACACAGCAGAGACTCAGATTCAGAAAAGTGTTTGTTACACTGCAGATCTCCCCCCTACAAAAATCAGCTGCACACTACCAATATCCTATTTAAACATTTGCACAATGCATCAGCATATCTTTATTTTGAGAAGATTTCTTCTCTGTGCTGTGGGTCTCCTGAAAATATTAACTATCAGTTTAAATGTACAAGAGGTGAAAACAACTCGATGGATATTTTTTGACAAAGTAGCAGAAACTAAAGACTATCAAAAAGTGTTCACTAATGGACTTTTGTGATTCAGGTATGAAAAGAAGGAAACAGAAATAGAAAACAGCATGAACTAAATACAGGAGTATGGAATGGAGTGTCAGCAATTTGATGTGCATAGGAGTTTCAAAGACAAAAAATATTTTGCTTCAGGTAGTTTATACATACTGAAAAAGAAAAACATTTCTTCATTTTTATTTGTAGAAGACCTTTGAGTCAATAAATAACCTCCAAACTAAAACATTTCTTCTTGAAAAGCAAGCTACTGGAAAAAAGCAGAAGCCAGATTCTGCAGTCTCTACGGAGTCAGGTTTGGAAGCAGGAAAGGTCACTCCTTAAATAAACCATTCTTGCTGGTTGCTCTCTGCCTTTTCTCCCATCACGGGTTTCAGATGCTGAAGAGCTCTCTAAGAAAGCTTAATGCGATGCTTCACAGCAGGCCACTTCTTAAAAGCATCTTATCCACTCTCTTTTTTACCTCTACATCCATGAATAACAGTCAACTCTTAAAAATACTTCTAACTGTCCAATCATTCCAGCTGGAGAGAAGGAGCCAGTGTCACATAATTCTTAGCTGTTGGGTGGGATCTGACTTCAGCCCCAAATGGGCCAAATAACAATTTAACCTAATTTTACTTTTACCAGCATTTGTTAATCTCAGGAATCCAACTATTTGTGTTCTCCCAATGTTTCATTTATATTCCCTTATTATTTTATGCTAAGTTAATCAACTGTAAAAATCTGGGGGTGAGAAGGAAAATTACTCTTTTACTTTAGGTCAATTTTTGCCCTTCATTCATTTCATGCTTATTTTATATCATCAAAATCATTTCTCTTCCTTTCTTTTACATTACTATTTTACCTTCTCCTCTTCATTCCATTTTAATGATGGACATCAATTAAAATGTCATAGCTCATTCCGGACCCTATCACCACTGTTGAGTGAGTTAGTAACTTTGCTAGCATTTTGTTCATAAACTGCCAAAGAGAAAGTTAAAAATAGTTAGTAACATAATTCACAGCCTATTGCCTGTGTGATAGACAAAGTATTCTTTTTGGAAAAAAATGGCCATGTGCACGTCATGAAAACATAATAGAAGCAGATCTGATGAAAAATAAATATTATACTTACACCAGTGATCACAAAGAAAATAACAAACATAATGTGAGTTCCTTTTAGAGGACAGCTTTAATTCAAACACAGATGATAGTTGTTTCATTTACTTGAAGAGTTTTTCTTGTAAACTTGAGAGCTGTAAAAGGCAAATTCTTCCCTCCCACTTCATTCATCTATCCATTCTCATCATCAGCCTGAGCAAAACAATTCCTTGCTCACCTGCTCTAATCAATCTTGAGAGCCTGTGAGCTCCTATTAACATACTTACATGCTTCATGGGGAGTATTGTAAGAATTAATTAAATAGTTCCTGTTTGGGCACTTCTTTGAATACATATGGTGCTGTAGAAAATGCTAGTCAGTAACAAACAGTGAATAAATCATGTCAGTTTGTCAACGGTTTATGGGCGTTAGGCCCGATTCCGTGACAAAGGGGACGGGGGACCCAAGGGCCCACGTCCTGGGAAAAGGGGAAAGGGGAAAAGGGTAGGGAGATGGCCCTGAGAGCAAAGAACAGCGGCAACAATCTGAGGAGAAACAAACTAATTTACTAAATAAGATATCGGAATACAAAACAACACACTATAGCACAATATAATTACAATTTAAGCTGATAAATCCAATACAGAGAGAGAGAATGTCCCAAAATCAAGGTAGGCCTTACTCTACTACTGACGATAAGACGGCTGGAGAGCGAGGTGCTGCCAAGACGAAAGACGGCGGAAAAAGGGACAAGGTCTCGTGATCTGCAAGTTTTTATACTGCGAGCTTTTATCTTTTCCCTCCGGCTGGAAAATGGTAACAGAGGAGCAAAGTACCGTGGGGAATGTAGTAGTCCTTCTCTTCCGAGAACCAGGTACATTCACTACATGATGTTATGATGTGGAGTACCAGTAACCAAAAATCATAAAACCATGACACAGTTTATGACAATCTTCAGCTCAGCTGCAGGTCAGCCCTTCCCAGGATTCAGGATTTGGTTACTGGTTCTGGAGATATGTGTTCATGCAGTTTGGCATAAGGAAGACTTCATTAGGTCAGCATCCACCATGCGAGAATCAGGGCCTCTTCTCTTGCTCCTGCTGCAGATAACAAGTACCAAAGGAAGGAGTTTTATCCTTCTCTATCTTGGTTCCTGCTTTCTCTAGAAGGCCTGAAGGATGGGAAAAATGTCCTTCTTGTGGAAGCAGAAATCCTGATCATTACACTGAAGCACTAGTTTAGTGTTTAGACAGTTCTTTCTCAAGGTCTGTAAGGTAGAATCATAGAATCACAGAATCATTTGAGTTGCAAAGGATGCTTAAAGGTCGTCTAGACCAACTCCCTTGTAGTGAACAGGGACACCCACAGATTTATCAAGGGCTCAGGGCCCCATCCAGCCTGACCTTGAGTGTCCCCAGGGATGGGACATCCACCACCTCTCTGGGCAGGTGTTAACACTGTCTTTGCTTGGTTTTGGACCTTTCCTTTGATGCTAGCAAACTCATTTCTTGGGAAAACTCATTCATTTTCAAGAAATCTGTTCCATATACTGATTTGAAAAACATTTTTGAAAAGAATCTCATCTCAACCTCCATTCTTCCTCCTTTGGTATATGTTTGATTGGAAAATAAAGATATAAATGCGATTAAATTAAAGGCAAAATACATGTTTCTTCAAAATCCTGCCAAATGTAATTGTGCATGGTTGAGCAAACCATTCATACTAAACAAGGGACCTAGGGAATATTTTCATTTTTATTCATCCTGAATGCTGGATCCAGAAGAAATGTGAGCGAAAAACTTCAGCTTGTTCATGGCTATTTACTTTCACTCTTTCTTTAGCTGCCTTCTCCAGAAGATTCAGCAGTCACTCTTTTGAAATGAACCTACTGCCAGAACAGAGATGAGAGTCCATCTTTGCTTAACAGACCTGTAGTTTGAACACTGTGGCAGGGAAAGGGACACCGCAGGTCACGCACCTACCCTTTGATTCATGAAGCCACATATTTGTATGTGTGGGGCAAGTCTGAGGGATTATAATATGAAAAGATTCAGGAGTTATTGAACAGGAGGCAGTGTGAGTGTGCAAAATGATAGAAAATGGTTAAAGCACTCATGTGAGCATGCCTTACACACCAGGAAGGCATCTGAATACACCATTTGACTAAAAATCACATAGCAAAACAAGGTATTTTTAGCTTTAAGATAATTGTTAATCTTCAGGCTTTCTCTCCTAGTACAGCAGAGTTTCTAAACATGTTGTATTTTCACTTTGACTAAGAACAACACAAATTCAGATATCTCCTGCTCTCACCCTTTCCAGGCCTAAGACAGATAATAAAGAAATCAGCTTTAAAAATTTCACTGATGAAAGCCCTGGGTCCTGTCCCACTCCACTCAGTTAAAAATACATGTGGAGAAAGGCCTCAGAGGACACTGATGCCTCTCTGAGACTGTCAGTTTCTGAGCTGGCTAAAGGCAACCACGACACCAATGCCTATTGTGTTCTGAAGGATATTCTGGAATTCTGTTGGGGTGAGCCTGGTTTTCCCCACTGACTACACAAAGAGACTAATCAACTGATCTTCCAGCTCAGCAAATGAAGTAGGCACTTAGAGGTGGGATGAGTGCACAACTTTTTACCTTTCCATCTGTAAATGTGCAAAAAAGTATACTTCCAAACTTGTTTACACATATATGCATAATGAAAAACATGCTCATTTTATATATGTGTACACATACACAAGTTTCCAGATGAGCATGTATGTTGCAACAAACGAAAATAAAGATTAATACTGTATCCTAAATTTGAGCCCATTTGGTAACAACTTCTTTCTAGCAGCTTCGTAGTTTCACAGTTGAATTTCAAATATGCATGTCAGTAATCAAGTAGCATTACAGAAACTCTAAAATCAATGTACAAAACACCTATATACATTCTATAAATCTACATAGGCAATTCATATCCTTTTAAAGGATAGATGTCTGCAGTTGTTAGAAGAATACACATTTCCAGGCCAGTAAAATCATGTGTTTTATCAAACAGGGAGGGGAGCCCTCTGGGTATGCTGAGTAAGAACTCAATAGAATCTAGTTTTAAAACTTTGTGCTTTAATTAAAATGTATACTGATGTGTAGTCATTTCCCTGAGCACAGCAATATGGTAATAAGCCTTTAAAAAATTCAGATCTCTGCAGTTTCATAGAACATTTTTCAATCTGATCAAACATTTTTTTCTTTCTCTAATCAGTACTTTTTGTGGTTTATGCATACAGTATTATATTTGATTCCATTCCCCTGTGGGTTGTTACATATCTTAAATACATCGAGAAAAGTTCCCTTAGAAGCAGCAAAAAAAACCCAAACCTCTAAACCAAAAAAATATGAAGCAAAGTTTTCCCCACAAAGGCTCATATACCTAAAAAGACATAGCCATCTTCCATGAGAACATTTTGTCACTTGTATTACCAGTAGATATTTCAGGAGATTGAGGTGTTTAACGTTGTGTACATCTGTATTATCTTCTTGCTGTCTTGCTTGTTAGGTTGATGTACCCACAGCAAAACATAAGCTGATGGTTTGATATTTCCCAATTCTGGGTGATGCTGTTTTGATGCACTGGCAGCAGTTCATCCCAAGATGGACCAAAAGCGACCAGAGGTAACATGGATGAAGCAGGGAGGCATGGGACAGCTGTCTACCTGTAAGGTACGCACAAAGAGACTGAACTTATCTACTTTGAATCTTGGTAAAACTACATCTTTCCATTTCTCATAGCTTTTAGAAGAATTTGCACCACTTTTCTCACCATGCTACTAAAACAAAGTGATATGTAATTAATATCTATAAGCAAAAAAAAAAAAAAAAAGTAAATTGGCGTGTTTGTGAAGCTAAAGAAGAGGTTTGTAACTGAAGACATTTCAGAAACTAATGTTTCTAAATAAGAAGTCCAATTTGTGTTATGCAGGGAACTTCAATTCTGATATCCGCTATTTTGGAGAACCTGAATGTAAAACTTTCTTATTTTCACATAGGATTTTATTTTATGCGTGTGCTGCTTGTGGCATAGCAATGTGGAACTCCTGTACATGTATGTTTACTCACTTTTCCTCTACCTGGCATACAAGAAAGAGAAGGAATTTACCTGCATAAGTCTAAAATGAGAATGGTTTTAGTCCCACAACTGCCTAGTAATCACATTTATTGCTTTTGCCACATGGCATCATTGTAATAGAACAGTTTTAGACCATATTGAGGTGAAACTGTAAATATGCTGTGTATGATCTGCAATAAAATAACATCTGAACTTGTAACCTCTTGAAGTTCAATCTAGTTAATTGCAATTTAATCCCAAGTTCTTTCATTAGAGGAGCTATGTTTTGCTTTTGTTTTTTTTTTTTTTTTAGAGTTGTTTAAGGAATTCTGCTCCATTGACTCTATGGAATAACAGTTTTTAAGATATTGCTTTTTGAAAAGCAGAGGAGTGTCTCCTAGGCTATGACGGCCCTGGGACACTCTGTTACTTGCCTGGAAGCTGAGAAACTGTACGTGTCTTTGGGATAAATCTTACTAGGTTTCCTTTCTCTTTTCCTTTTAGTAGTGAGACTGGATAATGCCCTAACATGCTACTTGAAAGTAGCTGGCCAGGTAAACGAACGTCAGGGTCATAGAGAGAATTCAGAAAGAAAAAAGGAGAAAGAAGAAAATGCAAGGCTGTGGAAACAGAGAATTGTCGTAACAATTACAGTTGTAACTCCATGTGAAGATTCAGATTAAAAATGTGCTGGGAGTTTGTAAAGAAACAAGATCTCATTTCATTTTTCATTATTTCAGAGCCGATAAAAACAAAATTTCCGATGGAATGGAGATACTTGGATGTAACACTGCAGTTTATCCCTTTCAACCTGCCTGCAGTACATAATGAAGGGTTTGAACCTTTTATCCCTCCATGGCTCAAGGGAGAGAACCCCACTCTACCTTTGCTAGAGAATGTACTAGTATTTGAAACCAGTCCAGCTAACAACTCTCACATCTGATTTTCTGTGGCATTTATGTTTCATGTCTCAGAGATGAGCTGTAGATTGTCTATCAGAAGCTGACAATTTAACTGAAGCGGGGTCAGTGGCTTTGTAGACCAGATGTAGAATGATAGCTGGTGTGCAGGGACCGGTATGAAGGAAATGCACTGATGCAGGCACAGTAGAAATAGCTGAAAGCTTCATCAGGACAGGGCTTGGCAGCACAAAAGAGCAGAAAAGGAGAGGAAAAGAAAGAATCTGGTGGCTATGTTGAACAAGCTTCTAGCTCCTTCAGGCAATCACAGTGCTATACAGACTGGATTCAGAATACATAATTGGAGGATAATTGTTCTGTGTGGCAGGGATTGTCTTTATTTATGTGTACTGTATGATGCCAAGTACATGTTGAACCCAAGAAACAATATGAAATATTATTTATTTATTTACTTATGGCACCAGTGGGGATAATAATCTGTTAGAAACTTGCGCTGCTGGAGAGAGTGGTTAACTTTTTTAGACATGCCCCTCGATTTTTCCAATTTAACCCATCATACTAATTAAAATATTGCAAATGTTTCTCCTCAAGTGGTCTCTAATTTGCACATGTATTGAATCCTAGAAGTTAGAAAAGGAAAAGGCATATTATTCAGTTCCATTATCTGCCCACACCATATTTTCTTTAGAAAAAAATCACCATATTGAGACTTAAATATGCCCATTTACAAGAGCAAATGTACAAAATAGTCAAGATAGACATCTATTTGTATAAAAGACCACATGTACTAAACTGTGAGAAAAATTATCAAATCGAACTCAGGCAGACTGGAACTTTATTTTACATTTGGGATAGGTGACTTGTAAACTACTGCAAAAGGACTCAATATTGGGGTGAACCTTGATATAACATTAAAATTAATTGTTTTGTTTTGTCACTTGTACTTTCCCAGATAGACCTATGCAGGATGTTTCAAATTGCCATGAGAAAATTTCTTACTTGGTTGTAGTTATGTTATACTGGACCCGATACACGAAACCTCTTTTTCACTCCAGCTTTGAACACATTCATGTTCTTTGTTGAACAGAGAGAACTTGTGGATGTTTGCTACAAATGAATTTTGAATTTCTTCCAACGGAGCTTAAATCACAAATGGTTTATCTTTCTTTAATAAAAAATAGAAAACGGTGTGAATTCTAAATTCCGTTAAATGTTAAGAGTAAAACATGTTCACTAGGTGTGAGTAAGAAAGCTAGAGAACTCAGACTCGATGTCCCAAGCATTTCCTCACAGAGTTTCTTTCCTTTTACAGATATTTTGGGTTGAGGGGCTTATAGTATGCTTTCAAAAATATCTATTCTATAACTATCAGATTCAGTGAAGGTGAAAACATGAGCCTGTTTCTGCTCCTGTTGGTGTTTCTTTGGCTGTTGAATAATGTTTCTTCCCTCACAAAAGAATTCTAGCTTTCTTTGAGCTCCCATGCATTCCTGTAGAAGGGCTGCCTTTTTCTACCTGATGATTATTTTCACCACAAGAAACTCACCTGCACAAACAGTGTTCTGAATGTGAGTCCACTATTTTCCAATGTCAAATGAATAAAAGGCAAAGTTCAACTAGGTAATACATTCTGTCACAATTTGCTGTTTTCAATTGAAGAGAATACTAGAAGATACTGACATAGTTCCAGGCTTAGGAGAAAAAAAAAGTAAAAAAAAAGAAAGTAAAAAGAAAAAAAGAAGAAAGAAGAAAGAAGAAAGAAGAAAGAAGAAAGAAGAAAGAAGAAAGAAGAAAGAAGAAAGAAGAAAGAAGAAAGAAAAAGAAGAGAAAGGGGAAAGGAGGGGAGGGGAGGGTAAAAGAAGAAAAGGAAAAAGAAGTCACTCAGAAGTAATTATGACTGTAAAAGCTTTAGGTCCTCTCTCGACCCAAGAGAGTGACCATCTCTCTCATCTGAAAATTCAGTGAAAAGTCAGACTTTATTGACTGTAGAGAAAGACCACAAAGGTGACCAGAATTTTAGGACCAGAGAATATTCCTTAGCACATGAAAGCAACCAAAAGGACTGCTTTTCAAAAGCAATGTTGCTATTAGAAAATAAATTAATTCTTTTGAAGATGTTCTGTATGAGATAGAATGAGGCCTGTAAAAAACTCCCCACCTTGCAGAGCCCTTTCTTTCAGGCTCTTAGTCCAGTAGCTTGCTGAGTAACAACAGCATCTCAGTGGTCCCTTTGCTTTTGCTGTGGTTCACACACTCACCTGCAGCCTTTTGAACCAAACTGCTGCAAGGAAGTAAGGCAGGTATTGCCTTTGTCTCTCCTCCAAATCCCATCCCAATGTGACTGCTTGTGTGCTGACTGCAGCTCACCACAAGTCATTGTCATTTTCATAGAATAAGAGATTACAGTTCAGCTGTTCAGATGTTGCTGGTGCTAATGAGAAAACAACATGAGTAATCAAACTAAAACAATGTAAACCATTGATCCAGGTTACAACATCGGTATTTCTTCTCCCTACTGATGCAAGATACCTCCTTCCAGTGTTCCCTTAGTTCAACTGAAACAGCTTGTGCTATCTGAAATAAAGCGTTTTGAGTACATCAGAGGGACAAAAAGATTTGTTAAGAATAAGCACTGTTTTTTAACATCCCTTGTAAGCATTTTTGAGAAATGACAGAGAAATCAGTCAATTGTTTTGAAAGGATTGGTACAAAAGTTCTAACCTTTTTGTTTGTTTGTTTTTCTCCTGAAACAATCTGACAAATTCAACACATTCACTATTCTGTACACCCACATACGGACCATGGTGATGTCTTCATGTGACATTGTTTGTATATTTTTGCAATTAAAAAATTATCTTTTATGTCAATCTTGCTGGTGGTGTTTGCTGCTTAGTAATGCTGGTCTGTTGTTCTGTCATGCAGTTTAAATTCAAATGTCTGCAATGTCCCCCCTGCTGATGCAAAGCTGGAAAAATACTGGACTCAATTTACTGGACCTTTGCATCTGTGGAGCTGCATGGATAATACATTTCATTACACAATGAGCATAGAGATGAACTGAAAAAACACTGATAATGTACAACAGCCCAAATGAAATAAGCTTTTGGGATGAATATTGAAAAAGCTGCCTCTCTGACTCTGACATTTCTGAATTTATGTCTCATACACAAATACAAAATGCCAGAGGCCCCCTATCCTGTTTCTGCTTCTAAGTTTTCTCTTCTCATTGTTTTCCATTCTTTGAACAGAATATTAACTATTGTTCTAATTTTTAAGACAGCCAATTACAATAGTCAGAAATCACCTAGAATAAAATGGTTAACTTCTAAAAATGTACTAGTATACTCCAATAGGCAAAGATAAGACATGTTGAGAAGCAGTACAAATCTATCTTGTGAGTTGAATATGAGCAAGAAAACTCACTTCTAAGCCATGTTTCCTTCACTGGTGCCAATGTAGCAAAGAGGCTTTGAATTCCCTTACTAGAACCTGCATGTGATAGAAAATGTTAAGTCTTTCTTCTTTTTAATAGTAATCAGATACATTGGTCCCCATCTCCTATTCTATGATCACAGAGTATGAATACTGTTTTGTGGGCGATTGAATTCAATCGTATCCTTTTGCAGGCATCATTAGCCATGGTTTTTGTGTTTTCTGAAGTGAACTGTGTATTCTCCAGAAGCCAATCTTCTCTCACAACTGCTTTCTCTGCATCCATGTTATGTCTATTTTTAAACCCCGCTCCAGAATTTTCTTTTCAGTCTGTGTCCTGGATTGCTTGAACTCATATACACATTTGCGTGAGAGAAAGATACATGGACATTAAAATACTGGAGCCATGCCAGGTACCCTGAGAGCTGGCAATATGGTGCTGGACCAATAACACAAAATTGTCCCCTAGAGCAGCTGGAGGCCCACTGGGACATCCTCCTCAGTCATCTCTGTTAAGATGGCACTTAACACCTCTGTTTAAGCAAGTGGATCCCATCCATTTCTGTAGTTTCTTATCTTTCTTATTCATCACCCAAATTAAAGGGTATCATACATATTATGTATACACATATTATCTCCCAGTACTGCCTTACGTTCATCACAAACACATACTTGCTATGGAGCCTTGTGACCTGTAAACCACCCATCATCCACTAAATAACTCACTTGCAAATCTGCATCCCTCCTCCTTTCCCACTCTTCTCCACTCCCTCCATCTTCACTACGTCCTTGTTAGTACCTAGCCCTCTTTCCTCTGGACCTGCTTGCTGGTCCAGACCAGCAAGCAGAAGGTCTGGACCTTCTGCTGTCCTGCTTGCTGGTTCCCAAATATAACCAAGAACATTTTCTCATTTGTATCAGTGTCCACTTAAATGTACAGATTTGCATCTGTGGTTTCTTATTTATTGTAAATTCTTCCTGGAAGAGGCTCTGATACCTTCATACCGTAGTCTTTGTTTTCCTCTTAAATATTAGATAATATATAATGATGAAATATTGGACACTGTTAATGCTGCAGTAGAGCAGGAAATGAATTAGAATGGGTACCCTGAAGGTTTATTAGTTCTGTGGTCTGTATTTTTTAACACTACGCAAATGCTAAGTGTAATTACTTTTTACCATTGATTTGTTTGATTTATAGAATTTAAGGCCTAAAGGTCGACACTGATCATCAAGTATGACCTTTTTCATTATATGAGCTACCAAATTTAATCCAGTAATTCTTTATGGAGACCAGTATGTTCTTAGTGAGGTAATTAATATTAAAAAAAAAAAAAAAATCAGATGCAGTTTGGTGACCACATCTAATTTCTCAAAGACAGAACAACCTTTATAAGTCTTTGTTTTCTTGAAGATACCCTTCAGCAAGAACTTACTTTTGTGCTTTAGCATTTTAATATCTAATTATAATTTTAATTAAACAATGAAAATACTGCAATAATAGCTTCCTCATTAAAATATGAATCAACAAGAAAATTAAGGAATTATGGCAACCTAAAGCAAGCTACACTGAAACTGGGTCGTTTTCTAAGTCTTAATTATTTCTCTGTCTAGAAAATGTATATAATAAAATACCCAAAGAAGACAAAAGACCATTGCATATGACCATTTACTATAGTTTGAGAACATCAGGCAAAATTCTGCTCTCAGCTACCTTTGGGTTTTTAGTTGTTTGTAGAATTGCCTAAATATGAGACAAATGTGGACTTTTAATTTCTGTGTTTGTTTGTTTGTTTTCCTTCCCTGTACTTTTGTGGTCTGTTTGAGAAGTGTCTCTTGCTGAATGCTTTCAGTCACTGCTGAATTTGTGGCAGCTCCTTCTGAGCACCACCTGAGTGCCCAGAAGTGTTGATGGTCTTTGAACTGAATTAACTTTTTCAAATGGCCTCATGGCATTGATGAAAAAGCAGTGGAAGAAAATGGTGACAAGTAACTTCAGAAATGCTATACATGGAATAATCCAGGAAGCTTGGACTTTAGGAAAAAAATATTCTGTGAAAGAGTGGTTAGGTGCTGGAATGGGCTGCCTAGGGTGATGGTTGAGTCACTGTCCCTGGATGTGTTCAAGAAATGTTTAGATATTGTACTAAGGAACATAGTTTAATGGGGAAATATTGGTGGTAGGTGGGCAGTTGGACTGGATGACCTTGGAGGTCTTTTCCAACCTTGGTGATTCCATGATTCTAAGAAAATTGTAGAGAAGCCTGAGGCAAGAGGTCACTGTCACTCCCCAGAAATTCAGGACTTAGGGTTGGTTGAGACAGTTACTGTTTGAGAACACGTCCTTTCTGGACAGGCCACAGCTAAAACTCATCTATTTCACAGCAACATGAGGTCAAGCCACCTGAACTACCACGCTGTGTGTCATGATGGTCCCACAGCTGCCAGCAGCATGCGGCAGAGCACCAGCTCAGTGCCACCCTCCAGTCACTCAATTGCTTCTGAGAGCTCTGGGATCTATTCACATTGAGCAGTCCAGGGCTTTGAACTAAGCCGCTCTGATACATAGAAGTGAAAGGAGGATCCAGGATGGGAAAGGTGTTAGGCACAATGTTCTTCTCTCAGTTTAGCTCTTGCACCATCAAAAAGCACTGCTCAATTTCAGATGTTTGCCCCATGTAGCTCAAGGGGAAAAAATAAAAAGAAAAAAAAAAAGGAAGAAAAAGAAGAAGAAAAAAAGCCTTTATTTGTAGGAATTGCTTCCAACTTTCTGACAAATGTAGTCTTTGAGTGAACATGTGCTGCCACCCATAGGCAGCTCCGGAAAAGTCTTTTTGCTCTTGCAATTTAGAATAAAAGCCAATGCTTCTAATGCAAAAGTTTCTTTTCCTCTGTTTTGTCATATCTACCACTTATCCGTGGAGCTAACTACCGAATTGGGCATCAAATTAAGTATAAACAAGGTTACAATGAGCTAATTTAATGATTTTAGTTAAAGGTAGTTCACCAAAAATGCTTATGAGTATGGCATTACTATCACTGCTTTCCTTGTTCTGTCTACAAAAGGAAAAGAGCACAAGATGGTCATTCTGCCTGTCCTCTGATGTGTTGCTTGCAACTGCTATCAGTTATGTATCATTTTAAATATTACAGGAACAAGCTTGAAATCACAGGCACATGAAATAAAGCTGTTTTGGCAGCTCAGAATTTGTGCACTTCATGAGCTGTGCAGTAGGACTAATAGTACCCTGGTAATAATAACATAAACTATAGCAGAGTACCAGCTGATAGGTTGGTCTAAGGAGAGAGAAACACTTCACAGTGCTGAGCATTCTGACTTCATGATTTTCTGCAGCTTTACTGACTGCACACTGGAAGGAGTAAAAAGTAACAGGTTTTGGTTTGGGGAAAAAAAAAATCAAATTAAGATCAGCAAAAGCATTTCCAAGTGAGACGTGAATTCAATAGCATAAATACTGAAAACTTTGCATGATTATCGAGGAAGAGAGACAGCTTTGTTAATACCATTCCTACTAGTGCTGGTGCATTGCTACATTTCAACATATGGCTCATGCAAAACAGAAAAAACTATTGATAACTTGACAAAAGTGCTGTGTCTTGGCCTCTTCACAGCAGGGGAATGAAGAAAATCAAGGCTGTTGTAATTGGTATGAAATGTTCCCACTGTCATTTCCCTTTTGCCCCGTTTTTTAAAAAGGTGAAGAGGGAAATCACATTTAATATTTCCTATAATTCATACACCCAAATGGTGGCCAGTTTTCCGTTTTTAATCTTCACTTTAACAAAGAGCAGTTGGGCAGCTATTGACGGGGAAACACAGCAGTCGACTACCTTGTAAATTAGAAGCTGCGGCAGTAAAAATGGATTTGTGTATCACCGGGAGTAGAGAGAGTGTCTGCCTTGTAAATTTAATTAAACAGCAGGTGCAAAATCAGGTCATATGGCTTTGATGTGCCCCATGTGAGGATGACAACTAGACAATGATTCTAATATGAAGAAATTTGCATACATTTGCATTGGATTGCATAGAACATTGTAGCTCACACCTACTTTCTGTGTTTCATTTTGGAGAAGTTGAAGATTTGAATGAACGGTTCCTATTTAGTTTCTGCGACTATACACAAGAAATGCTTTTGTTCTGTCATGGTAGGGAACATATGGGTTATGATGCCGTTATGTAGCATTTTATAGTGTATGCTTACATGATAATCAAACATTTGAAAATGCAGCTGAGATACTTGTAATGACAGAAGAAGCAAAACAGGAAGGGGGGGGCTACAGAGGAAGAATGGAAACCACCTTTGTGTTTTAATCATTCCTTGATGATCATTTGTTTACTGGAGCATTAATGCAAATCTCCATTGTGATCTTTGTCCAGGGGGTGTCACAAGCATTTCTCCTTGCTTTAGCAGTTAATATTGTAAACAATGAAACCATGTAGGCTGGAAGTGTTTCCAGATCTGGCAATTAGCACCTCATAAAAATTATTAGTTACAAAAAATTTAATTTCTTACTTTGATGGCCAAAGTTAAGAGTACAAATGTTAGGTGTGAGTTATTCTTCATATACTGAGTTTAATGGGAAATCCAACTGTATAGATCTCCAGATTTTCTTTCTTTTTTTTTTTTTTTGCTGTTTAAAATGTTAATGAACAGTTGGTTTCATTTTTGACAGTTTGTCTACAAGATTCTGAATCCCAACACTGACTGTTTTTGCTGACTGTGCTAGACGTAGAAGTTTTAGAGACTATTAAAACACAACTGGGAGGGCAAAACAAATCACTGAGAGAAGAAGATGCAGCTGAAGAAACAGCTGAACCTTGCTCATTAGGTATTACCTAAACCTGGATCAGGAAAAGACCAAAACCTGCCAAGTGAAGGCTGTTCAGGGCAGATATGAACACGAACATGGATGCTCTCCTACAGGCAGATCTGTACAGCAGCATAAACCCAAATCAGACATTTGCAGTGGGACTATCTCTGTAAAGTGTTAGGTCTGGCAGCTACTGAGTTTTGGTAGCAACAGCCCTACTATCAGCATTGAATTCTATGCTGGAGTAATCTGGGGATGGTTGGGCTCACTTAGTGCATTTTACTCTAGGGTTACATAGATCATAGAATCATAGAACAATTAAGGTTGGAAAAGACCTCTAAAATCATCTAGCCCAACCATCCACCCACCACCAATACTGCCCACTAACCATGTCGCTAAGTACTACATCTACATCTACCCTTCTCTTGAACACCTCCAGGGATGGTGACTTCACCACCTCTCTGGGCAGCCTGAGCCAATGCCTCACTGCCATTTCAGAGAATAAATTTTTCCTGATACACAACCTGAACCTCCCCTGGCACAACTTAAGGCCATTCCGTCTCATCCTATTGCTGTTGACTCCCACCTCACTACAACCTCCTTTCAGGGAGCTGTAGAGTGATAAGGTCACCCCTAAGCCTCCTCTTCTCCAGAGTAAACAGTCCCAGACTCTGGGTGTAGAACAAAAACAGCACTATGTTTCTAGTCACAAGGCTACTAAGACATTTGCCCTCTTAGTTCTTGTCTTTTGTTTGCAGGAACCCTACACTGGAGAGCTACTTCAGATGGCCACATGAGGTTGTTTTTCACTTTGTTTGATTTCATCTCTGCTGGAGTTCTCGCTTCTTCTGTTGAAGGACAGAGTTCCATTTGATTTAGCACAGTGTGGGGGGGCAGCTAGAAGAGCTGGAAAGGGAAGAGGAATAAGAAGTCAGGGAAAGGATGGGGAAAAGATGAACAAGAGCTTCCTAGACAGATATTCCACCAGCACAACAATTTCTATTACAGCAACAGCTGATCTGCTTTGGGAGGTTTCTTTCTTTGCTACCAGTAGCCTCCATGATAAGGTTTTCTTATTCTTCAGTTGCAGTGAATACTAAATCAGCTGTTGAGTTTTTCCTTACTTAGAGATAGAAACCTTCAAAGGCCCTGGCAGTGATGCAATAATTTTCTGATCATTCCTCCAAAATCATTTCTGCCTGACAGTTGCTTTGTCTCTGAGACGCTACATATCCTCACTCCTGCTCTCTCTCACTCTCTCTCAAAGTACCCTAAATCACCTGAGCTTAGGCATTTGTGCTTTTAGGGTTTCCAGCATGCAAGTGAAGTAATTACATTACTACATTAGTGAAGTGGATTACTACATTACTATGTTAGTGAAGTGGGGGAAAAAAAAAAAAAAAAAACTAAGAGGAAAAAAAAACAAACCACAAAACAAGTATGAAACAAATCAGTTTCTTTTTTTTTTAAAAAAACATGAAATGATGCCTAGAAAAGCAAACGTCAGAAGTAATGCAATTAATTGTGAGATCAATATACGATTCAGCAATTCTGAGAAAATATTTAAATGGTCTTCATAAATAAAATGCCAGCAGTGTATATTAAGTACCTGAAATAACCTTTTTGTAATAGTGTGCCAAATGCATTCAAGCACATTGGGTACCCATGTTAATTGCAGAACAAGGTTATTCCTGTGGATCACAGAACAAAAGCTCAGAGAATAAAAGCAGCACACCTAGGAAAAGCAGCCAAGCACAGTAAGGAAGACAGTAAGATATAATGAAAAGAAGGCTGAGTGGAGTTAAGCTGCTTCATTTTATTTTCCTGTGAAGTGAAAATGCTAGCCCAAAGAGTCAGAGCATAGAAAGGAAGGGGGCAAGGAACTCTAGTCAAATCTCAGGAAGAGAAGTGAAGTGGTGGGAAGGGATGGGAGGTGGAGGTGCTACAGCTGTGTCCTACAGATAGGTGCATTGAAGCCACCTGTGGATGGCCCCAGAAGGCAATTCCTTGCAGTGCCTCTGGGTCAGTCTGACATCATACCTCCTCTGTGCAGGCTGCCTTGTGCCAAGTGGGGTTTGAACTTCAGGAAAGACTATTTCCCCAAAGCCTTTTCTCTCAAAAGACCAGAAGTGGGCACAGGGACCAGGCTAGGGCAGTTTTGCTTGAAACAGTTGCACTGCTGGGGAGCAGAAACCCACTGTCTGATTTTGGTGGCTATTTCCCATCTTCTCCTGAGTGAAAACAGCCAAATTTATCAAATATCAGAGGAAAATTATGGTTTATCTTACATGGCTGTAAGTATCCCTATGAGGTGTTTCTATAAGGTACGAAAGATCTAAGTTTTCAGTTGAATTCTCCTAACATGGAGAATTCAGTTTCCTGTTTTCAAGGAACATGTAAATGGATAGTAAAAGCTCAAGAGCTTGTCAGTTGTTTTAGGTATCTAGGAACATAGTTCCCAATATCTTCATTCTCATTACAGTCCTCATAACTGAACTTGTTAACTCAGCAGTAACTGATACCAGAAAGTATCATGATCATTGAAATAATTACCTTAGGTGAATATAAACAGCTTTGATAAAACTGCTAAACTTTTAAAAGACTCCACTCCAGGGCTTTTCTTCAGTATTTCACAGTTTGCTCTAGTTCTTCATAATTGATATGCTTTTCTTCCAAGGTTATTCAGACAGAAATATGTCCCTCTTCACTCCCATGTCAACCAGAGGAAACACCAGATGGGCGCAGCTTACTGTTATTAATTTGTAGTGCATTGTAAAAGCTTTATAACAACCCAAACTATTTCCAGCACAGTTGGAGAAAATAAGCAAAGGTAGAATGAAGGAAATCATCTCTATTTTGCAGAAAGACATACTGATATTAACTTTTTTGGGGAAACATCAAATTGGAAGTTAGAACTAAGTCTATTGATTCCAATGATAGCTGGTTAAAAAAGTATCTTCCTATATCTTTCTATATATTTTCAAAATTTGGAAATTTTCCAATTCTATATTGGGATGAAATTAAGCCATTTCAAAGTACAAAGACATCCATTCTCACCTGGGAATATTCCAGAGTTTTAGCTAGCTTCTAGGATGTAAGAAAATAGGCTCGTGTCCTGAAGTTGAATAAAAAGACCTTTTTCTTCAGGATCCCACGTGAATATCCTAAACTTTAGGCTAAGTTGGGGTAGGAGGCTTTCTCATTTTAAACAGCAACTTAATTCTTGTCAAAACTAACTTGAACATGCTTTGGAAAATTTGAACTTTATGAATCAGCATTTTCCAAGTGAAAAAAAAATGGATTGAGAAGTCAATGTTCTTGAAAATCATTTCAAAACTTTTTCCTGGTCTTCTTTCTAGCTTCCTAATCAACAAAATGCAGTAGAGAAAGACAATCAATATACCATCACATTCCTACACACCTCAGAAATTACATGTGCTCTGTTACTGGGCTGAGCTGCTATACTACCTTTGGGTTAGTTGCTTATAGCTAGGACAGAAGTTATCAGTAATTCATCATTCTACTGTCATCACCATATCTCTCCTTTTTAAATAAACTAAAGTTGTACCTGTGAGGTGGGCTTCACCGCAGTGTTAAAATATGACAACCAAGCTTAGTGCATTTTCCACTTCATGTGGAGTAGACATGTGTAAATACTTTATTAAAATTAAATTAAAAAAAGTGGAAGCTGTTCCCTACTGATTGATTTTTCAAAAGCTCCCTAGACTGCTTTGGCTACAGATGTTTGCAAAATGATTGGATGTAAAGTGGGCTTAATTCATAAAAGCAATAAAATGTTGCTTATTGACTGAACAGATGAACTAGCTAAGGGGACATAATTTGGAGTGTTCTTATTTGAAATGCTTTGAAGAAATGTAATGATAGTGGGGGGGAAGCCTTATTAGATGTGGTAGGATAAATTTTTTGCAAAGCATTTCAGTAGATTTGGAACAGTAAGGAGATTAACTGCTGAATTTTGGAATATGTGGTTATACATCTGAATAAACTTGTTGCACCTTCTTAGAGTAACCATGTCATTCACACATAACAATAAATTGATTTAAACCTGCATTCAAGACAATGTTAAGATGAACAAAAGGGAAGGAGTGCTGGTAACTAAAATTCTCCCTTGTGTTTCAAGGACTGATGCTTGCTACTTGTTACTGTTCTCTTTCAAGACTGTGAAATCTCAGGCATGTTAATATATATATATATACTATATAGAGAGAGAGATGAGGCAGGTTATCATTCCCAAGCGAGAAAGTAGTGGAATCATCGTGAGATCTCTACCTAATTTCCTTTCTGGAAAATTCAGACATTGAACCTTCTAGCCTCATAAGGATGTGCAAAGAGAGCTAAAACGACCTTGTTCCAGGACCTCGATCCATTCTGCTGAGATGGTTCTCGTTTCTCCAGACATATATCTACAGATATGTTAACTGCAATGAATATGACTTTCTGCTGCTGGGCTAAATTTTTCCCTTGGGCTGGCTCATGAACATTATTCCTGATGACAGCAGGCTGCTATGGAGAGCATTCCTGGGCAGCATGGAAGTGAATTCCTTCTCACTGGACTGTGAGCACCACCATTTCTCCTGCCATGACTTACAGCAAAAAGCATGGGGCTGTGCAAAGAGCATCCCATCAAGCTTCCGGCAATTGCAGAATGCTGGAGTGCCTGTTTGGAAAGCTGAAGGCCAAATGAAACAGCTTCCATAATCATTTGAGTGCCAACACTTCATATGCCATGTGTATGAATATGCTCTGCAATGTTGTGCATTATAAACTCTGACATGGGCAGAAATTTCTATTGAGGTTAGAGTATGAAGTCCAGTGAACACACAGACAGAAAGGAGCTGCAAGCTCAGCAGAGGCAAGGATTTATATTTTAACAACTACGTGTCAATTATAACTTGTTTTACTCTAAAGATGTTTACGACAGAGTTTAGTATGGTTTGCTATATTATTTGGTATATGTTCTGGATCAAGCAGTATAATAATCTGTTGGGTATGATACTCCTGAGGAATGTTACTGCTAATGTGGTAAAGTGTTGATACTTTGCTGCATTAAATATAGGAAACAAAGAGGGATTTTGTGAGGTATTAAAGAAGGAGTATAAAATTCTGTTCTGTGAACTAAATTGTACTGCTCATTTTGATCTGTTGAAAGAGATTCTTGAGACCATCCCAAAAAGGGTACTGAAGGAAAATGTGAAAAATAATAACAAAAAGTTATATTTTCCCTGCATGAGCTATCAAAATGGAAAGACCTGACAATGTCTTTGTGAAATCCTGCAATGTCCATGATCAAGGCATTAGATTTTATTCACACAGACTCTTATGCTTAATTTTTAAGCCCATTTAAAGTCATCTTCTCATCAAGTTAAGTCAGTGCACAGGAATTGCCAAGATCATGGTCTTCGTCTGCAGTAGCTGACAACAGCAGAATGTCACATGTACTTGCCCACTGTTTCCTTCCTAAATAAATGTAATTGCCAAATCTCTGTTCACGGTGTTTTTAAAGCACCAGTGAACAGTTAGACAATCTGATAGACACGTGTGCAGCTGTGGAATTACCTATGAAGTTAAAATTTATAACATTATCTTAAAGATGAGACAAGAGTTTTTATGGGGAGGAAAACAGTATAGACGTAGATAGGATAACCTGGAGGTAGTTAGTGACTCAGAAGTAAGATGACAGAGTGTTGGTTTCTAAAGCCTTTCTTTCACCACCTATGCTTCCCTTCTTTCACAGGAAAAAGCTCTTACTTGTTACTGGAATTCCACACAGCCTGTGGGCTAACAACCCATGATAACTTCCTGTAAGTACAAACGGTTCAGATTTGAGAGCCTTTGTTGCTGAATTATATTTTGCCTCATTTACATGTCACAGCACTGAAGGGGTTAAAAAAAAAAGTTGCCCCTCTTTCAAAATTGTGTTAATTAAAAATGCAAAACCCAAAGAAATCACAGCTGGATAAATAAAAACAGCCCAGATGGTATAGCAACAAAGTTCTGGCAGGTCTTGAAGCAGACAGTATTCCTGCATATTTTATTTCCTAGCATAGGCTATCACCAGACCACACCAGTGATGGATTGGGCGGCACAGGAGAGTGCAGGGCACTCAAACTGTCCTGGTGCTTTTGAGCAGCACAGTTCTCAGAAATGCCTCACTACATCGCTGGTGTTTGTGCATCACACAGAGCAAGTTCACATTCCAACCTGTGAATCAATCAGATATCTGTTCAATGAGAACAAATTCCTTTTGGTGACGCTCTTTCAACTGTGTATGTAGACAAAGTTCAGGCTTTCAGTGTGTGCATGTGTTATCTACTCCAGTGATACCCATACTGTAATTGTCAGCTTGATCTGAAAGGCGCTTGGCCAAGGGATTCAGACCTACTTCAATCATGTTCACGTGTGCAGAACTCCAGCAAATTCCAACATAGATAGCTCTAACTTTTGAAAATGATTTGGGTGAGACCAGTGCTTCTTGGATGTGTCTGTCCTCATGCTAAATAGTAGCTCTGCCTCTGTACAGGAGGTGAGCAGTGTAGATGTGTTGCTTCAGCTGTTGCTTCCTATGAGCTGCAAGATTCATGAAACACTAAACATCCAAATTCTATGAATATCTGGACAATGTTTTTAGGAAAAAAGTAAGTCATGCTTAGGGAAACTTGATAGTAAGGTGATTAAGCCGAGGCTAAGGGTGGTAGGAACAAGATTTACAGCTAATTTACACACTGTGTTGATGAGAGCCTTTCCCATTCATTTATTAGCCTTAAGAAATCGTTGAGCTTAATACCAATTGGATTTCCTGCTCACTGGTAAAGCAGTACCTAAGAGAGTGGAGTAGATGGTGGCTGGGTTAACATCTCAGAATGAAGCAAAAAAGCTGGGTGGAGGTATGAGACACAGAGTTATTGACAATATTAAATGATCAGAAAATAGCAAGGGTATAAATGAAAAATAGGTGCATCTGCAGAGTAGTCATCCCTTAGCTTCTTATGTGCTCTAATCTGAGGTCTTGCATTTCAAACGCAACCCACTCTCAGTTGTGTATGGTAAAATCAGTGTCAGCACTACACCATGCCATCAAGTTCTTGTTACACACCACACAAAAACAGCATGGGAAACAGCATTAGGGTTGGTTTGTTGCTCTTTTTTTTGAGCTGTGGTCTGGCTTGTGCTCTTGGGCCAGCTTTATTTCAGTGGACGATTCTGGCTGGGAGTCCTCTGCGAGGAATCACCACAGCTGGCAGGGGTTTCTCTGAGGGTTTGGAGGCTTACCCTCCTTTAAGAGGAATCAGAGTGACCTGGACTTGAGGCTATTTCTGTAGCCTTTGTGTAGTCCTCCACCGCCTTCATTTGCATTTAGCGTTATGATGGAAATCAGATGCTTTTATTGCCATATAAACTCTAAACATATGTCTACATCCACTCCAGAAAAACTCTAATTAAGCTGTGTAAGAGGCAGAAAACAATGGGCAGTTTTCGGTCATTGGGCACAATGGTTAGTGCAGAAGGCTTTGGTGAAGGAAAAAATTCCTGAAAGACAACATGGCTGTTGCAGCCATAAGCCTTGTTATTGCTACAGCAGAAGCTAACAGCATCCATTTTTTCTAGTAGCTCTGAAATGGCCTTATTCCAAAGATAGTCTCCTGAGTGATTTGGATTAGACTTTGACTTCATGGCCAGATTTTCATGCAATGCAAGTTGTTGTTGTTGTTGTTTTCTTTTTTTCTTTCTGTAATAATATATGTGCTGTTCTGGCAGATGTTTTATTTTCACAATTTTTTTTTCTAAAATCAACACTACTGAGCGATACTGAGATGCTTTGATGGTGTAATCCTGACTGAAAAAGCCTTCTGGCACACTGGATAAAGACTCGTGATATGCGTGCTGCTGTGTTACAATAGATATACCACTGCTCAACCTCCTGTTCAGGTTGAGCCCCCACATACTTTTCTCACATCCTCTCCTGAGCCCCCCATATGGTTCTGGGAGCTGCTGAGCTTCATGGGCTGACTCCCACCTTCTGTGGGGCAAACACAGCAGATTGAAGATCCTACACACACACATACCCACACCTCCAAAGCCCGAACAGGAACAGAGACAAACCTGCATTTCAATTGAAAGAAAAGGCAGCTGGCAAGAACATGACAGACATTTCTTCCTTCAATAGATCTCCTCCCGCTTCCTTTCCGCCCACCCTTTTCTCTTTGGTTGCTTGTCCCTGGATCATTTCCTGCTCCAGGTGGTGTTTCCTTCTATGTGGAGAATTTAAAGACTGGAGTGCCAGCACCCTCGCTCCCTCAAGTAATAGCCTGCTCAATGTGCAAACATCTGTGTTACAGCCTGTGTAGTTAATAAGCTGGAGTAAAATTTTTATTCTCTGTCAGATAGCTTGGGTGGGACTGAATGCTTGCCCTCTAAATGGAATATTTGCTCTGCCTTGACCCCGTGGGTACAGTGGCCTTGATGCATGGCAGGTGACATACACTATATTATTTAACTAGAAATGTTGGTGTCCATAGCAGTTATGAAAATTATCCCTCTCTAGACTGGAAAACAATAGAGACAGGTTGAGTAGCAAGCTTAACTCTTTATTTTGGTCCAGTGAAGAGACTGATGAATTATTACTTCCTTCAGATTGAATGTGGATTGCTAATTAACAAGTTGCTCGTGACTGAATTTGCATTTCAGTAAGTATATTTTAATACATAGGTCTATTAAATATATGGATGTACAAATAAGCATGAGTTTGAGGTATTTGATTATACCTTTTTTTTTTTCTGTTTCCTGCTTTTACTCTTCCTTTTGGTCCCAACTCTATTTACTGATATTTGATTTCACCTGCTGGAATTATATTGTCTTTGCTTCTTGATTATGTAATTTAAACTGGCTGAATTCTAAGCTAACTACTTTTCCAACACCAGCAGTACAAAATTACCTGCTTAGTTGTGGACCTATAGGAGTTTGAGATTTCCATTTCCAGAGCACAATAAGCCTTCTTCTAGACTGATACATCTGATGAAGAGCCACAGCTCCTTGGTCAGATTCACAGTATGTCCACTCCTTGGAGAGTGCTGTTGTCCTGACTGCTTGCATAATTTTTTCCTGCAGATAGAATTATTCTGGGGAAATTATCTTCTTTATTTTACATGAAAGAATAAGAAAAGGGAAAGGATTTTTCTACCCTCTAAAATGAAAAGAGGAAAAAAAAGAGCTGTAAACTTGAAACATATACGCATACATATACTTTGTTCCACTTGGTAATAATTCTGAGTTTTATAAAACGTGAATTTGAAGAAAATACAGGTGAAGCTCTGGAATACCTTACATTGTGTGTTGAATTGGGATTATATAGTAAGGAACTTAGCCTTCTTATCTGATTCCACTCTTACACACAAACCCCCCAGAATCATAGCGTATCTTAAATAATAGATATTTAGAAGTCTTCTCTGTAAATCTTTCCTTGGCTAAGGGCAGGGACAAAGTTTTGAGCTCATTTTGTTAACTGCTTTTTGTTCTGCAGAGATGAAATATTCCTGACATTCTTTTTCTGTAACCTTGAAGAAGCTCCACTTGAAATCAATGGATTGAAATATGCACCTGCACAGATAAGAGAAGGAACAGGTATCACAGCACAGTGCAGAGACCGTTATCTCTGTGAGGCATAATTCGTTATTACAGAAGCTACTGAGTTACTGTGATATAAGAGCTCTGAATGTATTTTTCATGTGAAAATAAGAATTTTATGAAGACGTCATTTACTGAACCTATGTTTCAATTCAAAATCAGAATTTGAAGTTCATCAGAAAAGCAGAGATTCTTTATAAAGTATCTGAAAATATGTTATTGTTATCATCAGCACTGGATGGAAGTTTTGCAAACAGTAAATGAATCCCATTTATACGGGAAAACACTTTAAGTACTTAAAATTGCTCCAGAAAATGCAGAAACAACATGAATATAGCACAATAATGCATCTTCAGATGTTGGGCAAGCAGTTCATTTGTACAACTATCTCTTTAGCTCAAGAAATTAAGTGTAAAATTAAATTGTTTAAGTTCAGAAGCTTTGCTTGTTGAATGCAGCATCAACACCACAGTGACAACAGTTAATTGTATGTTATATTTCACAAACATCAGACAATTCAGTATTGAGTTCTTTCTCACAATTATACATCATGTTTTCTGCTGGAGCTTCCATAAGTTCGTATGTTTTCCCACTCAAGAAATCTATAGTTTACAGTCAGTTTTAACATTTTCACTGCTACAGTAAACACATGAAGGATGGTTACTACAGCCTGTAGTTTCTACTTGGCAAATCCGAGCAGAACTCACACAAGAGGGCACAGGCTGGTGCTGAACAGTCTCAGTTTCCTTTGAAACAAATAGAGCTGAAGATAACAAAAGCTTTTCAGGAGGTTTTCAGCACTTTGTAACCCAGAGCCTCTAGTGAATATACAGCCAAAAGAGGCTCATATAAAAAAGAATATGCATTGTGGTAAGTACAGTATAATAAAATCTTTAAGACAAACTAAATGTTACATTGCTTATTGCATGTTCTTCATAAGAACACATAAACAGTTTCACATTAACTAGAAATCATTCTGCAAAGTTCAAATGTATCCAAAGACATATATCCCTACAAGAAAGCTGGAGAGGGACTTTTTATCAGAGAATGTAGTGATAGGCTATAGCCTAAAAGAGTGTAGATAGGCTATAACCTAAAAGATTAGACATTATGGAGAAATTATTCACAATGAGGCACTAGAACAGGCTGCCCAGAGAAGGTGTGAATGCCTCATTCCTGGAGGTGCTCAAGGCCAGGCTGGATGGGCCCTGGACAGCCTGATCTAGGGAGCAGTGTCCTCACTAGTAGCAGGGGGGTTGAAACTAGGTGGTCTTTAAGGTCCCTTCCAACCTAAACCATTCTATGATTCACACAGTGCATCATTTGTAGGAATTCAGAATTGATTCTGTTTGGACATTCAGGTTGGATACTAGGAATAATTTCTTCTCTGAAAGGGTGGTCAGGTGCTGGAACAGGCTGCTCAGGGTGGTGGTTGAGTCACTGTGCCTGGAGGTGTTCAAGAAACATATAGATGTCATACTAAAGGACATGGTTTAGTGGGGAAATATTGGTGGTAGGTGAGCAGTTGGACTGGATGATCTCAGAGGTCTTTTCCAACCTTGGTGATGCTATGATTCTATGATTGTTTTACTTCTTATCATTCACTTTCGGTTTATTCAGCTGAGCTTCACTGGTAAATCTTATTCATTATCAAAGACTTTTGAGCCACTGGACATCGTAGCCTAATTTTCATCCTGAATTATACATCATACAGGTTCTTTAATTTACTGAGGAGGGTAGCTTATGGACTTGTTCCTTTTTTAAGCCCTCTGACACTTCAATTTTAGCCTTGTAATAAATATCAAATACCTACCTGTCATGATAGAAATCCATGTCATAACAAAATTTAGCCTCTGAACATCTGACTCTGCTACTTATTGTCTTTTTTTTCCCAGCATTTAGAAGTTCCCTGTGCCCAAACTGAAGAAAAGCTGCCTGTGTTTTCAAGTCTGCAGAACAATGTAAGAGAGGCTGTTGACATCAAATGTGCTATCATACAATCACAAGGAACAGAGTTCCACAGAAGTCCAAGACATCTCACAAAGTTTCTTAGGCATGGTCAGGTCCAGAGTTGAATTTCAGTTCAAAGCTTGCCAAATTATTAAGCCATAGTATTTCATTTTCCATAATACAAACTTTGCCATCACTTTCAAACACTCATCATTAAAAGTGCATCCATCAGGCTCTTATTAAGTTAAATTATCAAATTAATCTGCTACTCTGTCTATATTTGAAACTTGATATTTATTTTCTTTTGTGTGAGTCACTCTCAATTTACCAGAACGAATCAGGGACATAAAAGTTGCTTTGTAAGAAGCAACAGAAATCCTCCATTTGAAAAGCCATGTAAAAGAGGGCTCAGTACACGTAGAACTTGAGAGTCCCACAGTGAGGATTTGTGCTGACATTGGAGCATGAGAAGGACACAACTTCAGCAAAAACTTCATTAGCCATGAATGAATGTATGAGGGAACTGGACAACAGTGAGCACACAGTTACTGTTAAAAAAAAAAAAATGATAGAATGTTTTGTGTTGGAAGGGACCTTTAAGATCAGCTAGTTTAAACCCTCCTGCTACAAGCAGGGACACCTCCTACTAGACCAGGTTGCTCAAAGCCCCATTCGGCCTGGAAAAAGCTGAATTGTCAATACTTTGTGGTGTTTGTGAAGAGCAAAACAGTTAAACAGTTTGTGGAACAGCAGTAGGTACCTAGCACTAGCCATGTCTCCTAAAAGTCAGATACCGTTCTTAACCAACTTTATATGGACCAAATTTTTCCTTTAAGGACAAATAGGATAGTGTGGAATAGATGACTGGTGGATTCATGTTCCTGTGGATCTTAGATTTTAAAAAAGGTAACTTGAAAGGGTAAGTCTATGACTTCCATTATGATAAAACTATAGTGAAATTCTCAGTGATTTAAAAGTACGATACAGCTAAATCACTGTGCAGCTTTTTACCATTGGCTGTAGTGAATTATCTCTCATTGGTTTTGTTTGAACATTTTACGCAGACTCTGTCAGAAAGCTGCTCACAAGCATACAAGATTACTGATATATTCCAAGTATCAAAGAGGCATAGAAATTGTTGTAAGGGTAATAAGTGGAAAAAAAGAATCAAAATATACATACATATATTGACTTTCTTAGATTGTCTTGCCTATAGAATAATTTTTCTCAATTGATGTGATTTATTAAAATGTGATTTTTTAAATCATTATTGGGGTTACAGTTTAGATTATATGGTTCAGTTGCAATGTAAACATAAGACTGCAAGATTATAGGAAGCAATATTTGTCTCACTGACATTTCTTGTGGGACATAGGACATGACAGGAACTTACAGTACATAATAAGAGATGTAATAAAATGAAACTCAGACCATTCTTTAAAATACTGTTGAGCAGTGTTAATGCTACACCATTAGCCCTTTATCTTATGGTGATGCCTCAGCCATTACAGTAATATCTGAGTATCTTATATGCTCCATAAATAAGAGGAAAAATAACTTCATCTATTGAAAATAAAAAGGTCATGGAGATCAAATAATGCTTTGAAAGCCCTAATTCTTTTAAGTACTTTTACTGTGGTATATACACTGGCGATGTGAATTATTTATGTGCTGATGATGCAGGGTGGCATGTCATTTCACACACCATCAGGCACAGAAAACACTACTAATTTTAAAAAAAATACAACAAAACAAAACAGGCCTTTTATATAAAACAAACAACAAACAATGTGAAAGGTCTGAACTGAAATCTGTAAAGCACATTCATCTTAAAGTCTGGAAATCCGTGTCCTTCATGTGTCCTATTATAGAGTATAAGGTAATATACATGCTGGTGGAGGTATGGAAATAGCAAACTGATGGTGAGGAATGTGGGACAGGGATCTGGGGACAGGATATTCATAAAGGCCCACTTTAACCTAAGCAGGTGAGTCTTATTTGCTAGAGGGGGATATGTTCCTCTTGGGGCAATTCAGAGCACCTAAAGTTGGTCACCAGCTGGAAACCTGAGATCATCTTCTGTAAGAACAAATTTTTATTTCTCCCAAGAAGTGAGATGGCCCAATTTAACTAGCCTAGGCTTTGTAAATACCTGCAAGATGACTTAGTCAAGCCTTCAATAACTGTGACTTGCTCTGAAACCACATTTAAATGACCTTAGTAGACCAATTTAAAACCAAAGAATTTTAAGCAAGGTCAGTAGACATCATCCAGCTCATAGTGTAAAGAATGGAGTTGCACCAGATGCATATCCTTTTTTTTTCAGCTTTCCCAGTAGACTGTTGTATTACCTGGATAGTTGATAGCAATACCTTTTACCAACATTTTCTCACATGCTTTACATCAAGAGCCCATTTCAAGTTGTTTAACTACTGAGGATAAGTTTTTCTACATTGGATGTGTTCTATTTTCTTTCAGAAAGAATTTTGGAGGGGAATTAAAGGAAAACCAGTCAAGTTTTGGTAAACTTTTCTAAAATATCTTGCCTTTGGAAGTTCCAACCTTGTTGACAGCAATGTTTGGGTGGAGGGAAACTTCTATGACATGCCAGAGAAAAACTGTTTCATTGGGCCACATCCTAGCACTGATGTTTTCAAAACTGCAGTTCACTCACTCTGGTGTGGAGAATGTTTACTAAGCATCTGAGTTCTGGTTAGAGTTTCCCTAACGAAGTAGGCCAAGTTACCTCTGATGTTGCAGTTCTGGACTGCCTCAGGTTGGGATGCATTATGTCCTCAGCTGACCTTCTGTTTAAGAACAGAGAAGGATGGTGGCAGACGTGGTGGTTGGAAGCCACCTTGAAAATAGAGACCACAAAATGATAAGAGTTCTCTACTCTTGGCAAAGTCAGGAGGGGTGTCAAGAAAACTGCTGTATCTATATAAGCTGGACTGATGGGCTGAGAACAGCTGTACAAGGTTCAAGAAGACTAAGTACTAGGTCCTGCACTTTGGTCACAACAACCTCATGCAACAATACAGCCCTGGGGCAGAGGGGCTGGCAAGTTTCATAGAGGAAAAGGATCTGGGGGTGTTAGCTGACAGCTGTCTGAGCATGAGCCAGCAGTGTGCCCAGGTGGCCAAGAAGGCCAGTGGCATCCTGGCTTATATCAGAAAGACACTGAGGTAGTGGAGCATGTCCAGAGAAGGGCAATGAAGCTGGTGAGGGGTCTGGAGCACAAATCTTATGAGGAGCAGCTGAGGGAGCTGGGATTGTTTAGTTTGGAGAAGAGGAGGCTCAAAAGAAGACCTTATAGCTCTCTATAACTACCTGAAAGACTATTAATATTTCCAAAGTGATTAAATATCTTCACTAATTGTGTAGTGATTTTTGTACTTCATGGTTTTGTCTGAATACTTTTTATGGAAAAAGCTGTTCCACTGTCACTAAGAATGTACATTTCCTCTTCATACAGAGATGTGCTAATAAGGATTATTGGTCTGATTCTTGAATGACACAGCATGACAGTCTGAAGATGTTGACTACGTTTTTCTTGTCACCTTGTCAGTGCAAGCACTTTGTAATCATGCTTTCTTCTCCCGATGAGGAATTGCTCACTGATGTGTTGCAATTTGGCAGTGCGCATTATGTTATTTTCATTTATGCACCTTTTAAATAATTGCTGTTTAAGTAAATACATTGGGGGAGGGGGACATCTATGTCTCCAAGCAGTCTCAGAACTGTAGGACTAAGAAGGACACAAGGAACCTCTGGAGGTCTCTTGTTTAACCACATGCTCATATCAGTTCCAGCAGCTCAGGACCTTTGCATTCAGGTTTTTAGAGTCTAAAAATAATGTTTCTGTATCCATTCCTAAACTCCAGTTTTTGACCACCCTCAGACTTAAAAAATATTTCCATGCAATCATGCTGCAGCTTTTATCTGTTGATTCTTGTCTTACAATAGCACTTTATATCTTTTACACAGATAAATCTGCTTTCCCCACTCAGATACTTGCCCAAGAAGAATTAAAATCCGCAGTGTTTTGAAGAGAAAAAAAAAACGTCATCTTAGGAACTTCCTGAGGCCCCTTCCAACCAGAATTATCCTAAGATCCTGGGCACTATACTTTCTAGGGCTGCTATTCATAGATTCATACTTCTTCTGGGTAGCAGGAATTGTGAGATCATGATCTGGTAGAAAACATTCCACGTGATATGCTATCTGCCTAACATCACTATCTAACATCCACTTTTTAGTGTCCTAGTGAAGCAATCTTCCGGAATTGAATGCTTATGTCTCCTGCGTAGTAAACTTCCTATGATGACCCTACTTTCGTAAGCAGATTGGTTCCCAAACTAGGCCTCTAATTGTAGCCATTTTTTTTTAGACATTTAATCATGTTGTGATCTTGTCTGGACCCTTCATGAGTTTTCAGATCTTTAATGTTTTTGATGTTGGAATTTTACTTTCTTTACTTCAAATATCCTTTATTTAAATGGTTAAACAGGTGGTCAAATCAATCAGGAGGAGCAGTCACATCTCTGGGCAGGAGGATATCCCTGAATCATGAGGTACAGCTGTTTCAAGAGACCTCTCATGGAAGAACCTTTCCAAGAAAGGTTGGCCTTGGCATTTTGAAGATGCAAATAAATAATTAAATAAGTACATTTACAGAACAAAACCCAGAAAACAGACATGAAGAATCATGGAAATCAAAACAAAGATGTAGAAGCCAGATTATGCACCATCTCAATGGGGGTGGACAAACAAGCACAGTCATGCCAGCAAGAATATACTGACATTTTCTATTCTGTGAACTTAATACATGAATGATTTTTTCAAAGGTCGTCTGAGGCTGAGTTGCTGTGTCCTTGCCCTTACCAAGTGGTATGGTTGAAAGGGTATATTTTGTGGTTTCCCATTCCTGTAAAAAGAAAGAGGAACATACTCCAGATACAGCTCAGTGAACTCACAGCAGATGTTTCCTCTTGATAACAACAGAATCAGTGGAAAAAGAAAATGCCAGGAAAGACACGAGGTCCTGCTGAGTATTGGTAGCCTCGATTTTGAGGAGTAGTAGTATTCTTTCTTTTACTCCATGACTAAGAATCCAAACATCTCCATGGTCAGCTCTCTCACTCTTCTACACTGGCAATATCTTCTCAATCTTTTCATCTACACTGTCCCACCCATCCTCCCTAGGTACCTCAATTGAAGCATGCACTTGACTTTCTCTTTTCTACTTTTTCCCACTACAGCTGGTACAAGCACACACACACATTCATAGACACTTTTGATATCTGGCACAGGCCCTGTCCTCCCTGCACCCCAGATTCTGACCTTTGTTACCAACTTCAATCACACAAACCACTAAGCCCCATTCAAGTTTGGGAACACACATCTGCTTATACTTCCTGGAAATGGCACCCATAGCTTATTAGCCCATCAATTAGTGTGTCTGGGAGGATTGTTTCTTGTGATTGTCTCCCAGTTTATCCCTTGTTGCCTTAGAAAAGACCTTTGATCAGATACCCTTTAAGTAGCAGACTCTCTCCTCCTAGGTATCCTTACAATAAGGATCAAATAACAACTTGTGCCACCAAGGCAGGGGAGTAATTGTTATTTAAATCAATGTACCAGTGTGTTACAGCATAGGATTTTAATGCAATAGTTATAATTGGGACAAACACTGACAAAAGTAACACTTATAATCCAAAATCCACATAAAACTTGTCTAGTTAAGGTTTTGGTTACAAACTTATAAATCATCTACTTCAAGAGGTATTTGAACATTTTAAAGCAGCAACTGGTTAATTCATAAGTGAGTCCAGTAACCTATAATGTTGCATGAGAACAATCTGACACTCACAGTCCTAGTTCAAAATACAGTAAAAAGCTGTTGTTTCCAGTGAACCTCACTTTTAGCTGTTGGACAGAAGATATACCAGGCAGGATGGTGAGCCAAGGCATGTCACTGAGCTGAACACATCTGTTAAAAGGTTTACCAGGGGCTAAGAGCAGAACGGTCCAAGAAGGGCAACCATAGCAATCATACCATGCATCAGGGATCCCACTGCCTCCAGCATCACTCCCTCCCCTTGTAGGGGACCCAGAGGGTCCGCAGCTGCACAGGGCTGTGTGCAGGGTCAGAAGCTGCTTGGCTGATTGAGCAGCATCAGCTGCCTCAACACCCGCTCCCCCTCCACTCCAGGGATTGCTGATTGGGCCAGATGGAAGCAATTTCTCTGCCAGATCTGACCCATGGGCCATGTTTTGATCTGTGCTGATTTAGTTTTACAAAGAGCCCAGTCCTTGGTAAAGACTAATGGAGATTTGTCCAGAAATCTTAAAATTCTTGCTGTTTTGAGTTGTTTATGACACATCTATTAACAGGAGTGTTTGGAAAGGAGAAGTCTTACTTTTATTTTTTACATCATCTATATTGGAAATTTTCTGAATTTCAGATTTACGGAGACTCTGAATATCCCATCACTAATTCTGATAGCTTTAGGGAATTCCTCAGCTGGGACAAATCAAGGCTCATCTCTGTTTGGAGCACATCCAGACTCATTTCTAGTGGGGAACCCTGAAGTTTTCCAGTAACCCTACCCACAACACAGACCTGTTTGGGACTCCTGCCTTCAGGCTGGCCACGCCATCGCTTACTGGGTTCCCAGGCCTGGGGTGGGTCTGCCAGAGATGCAATTTCTCTTGGTATCTTGCCTTGGATTTGGCAAAACTTTGTGAAACCCAAGCTGTTTTGAATGAAATATTTCACAGACAACCAACTGGCATTTTTCAGCAAACTGCTTTGGCAGAAAATTTCTGACCAAATCTATCTACTAACAAAACATCAGGTCCTTATTGAGTGCTAAAGAGTACCTTTTGAGTTATGGAATTAATAATTCCTGTGAAACATCAAGTACAAAAAATATAAGCACCTATTTGGTATCTGGTTTTATTCGGTAATCGTTGTGTATACTGCTAGTGGACAGTGTCCTAAAGCAATGGTATTCAGATCCATGGGCTGTTGCTCCTCCTGGTTTTTCAAAATGAGATCGTCTTGTCCTGGTGGATGGCAGCTGCATTTGGAGCCAAGGGAACCTCTACTTCAAAGGAATGCACCTAGGAGTTAGTGAGAAATGTGCATGATACATAGGATGGGGATGCCAGAAAAGATGAATCAGGAGACTGATGGGCAAGAAAACTCCTTCAGCCACTGCCTAAAGGCACTGTGCTCCCAGGTGCTTCAAAGCTCATCCGCCTGAACTTTCCAGACCATCTAGGAGCAGTTTTCAACACTTCTGGTGAAATGGACTGAAACCATGTGCTCAGTATCTGTAAATTTTGATGACAGAAACCAACTGGTATGCAGATAACAGAAGGAATTACAGGAAGAATGAAGCAGTAGGGAGGGAACATATTATCCCCAGTTTTATGTACTTTTTAATCTCTGTTTCGTCAGTATTAGCAGTGACCTTGCAGTGTAAATAATGGTAAAATATGGTCTGTAGCTAAGCCTTACATATATGATTCTTGCTAACACGACGGAGATTCGAAGAACATGAAACAAAAAATAAACTGCAGACTCTATTCTGGTTGCACTAAAATCAGGCTCTATTGTACGCTAAATAAATATTTTAAATAAGAAGCTTCTTTTATGGATGGTGTAATGTCTCTTGATATTTACAGCACTTATAAAAGGCTAAAGAATATACATTAACCAGATCATTTGCCTCATCTTTCACCATTCCATTTGCTTTATTGCTCCTATAAAACATGATTCTCTGGGCAGTTTAGATGAGCGTGCAGTGTGAAATACTGCCGGCCACATATCACTTCCTTCCATATCTGAGATATTTCTCTCTGGAATGGTAGGTCTCAATACTACCATACAGTATGTGAGCATTATTATTATTATTATTTGACCTGTTTGTCTGTGCGCTTTTGTGGCAATCCACACAACAACAGAAAAATGACAAAATAAATCAGGATGCTAAGAACATTCATCTGAAGAAACTGAACAGAGATCTAATATATGTCACATTTATTTCTTTCAGGGTAGAAAGCTAGAAATGTAGTTAAAAGGAAATTTGCTGCCTGAAGGATGAGTGAGTATGTAGCCACCTCAGTGGCAAAGAAAGATCATAGAGTCATTCTATTCTATGATTCCATGCAAAGGAAATATAAAAGATATTTAAGAAATTAGGAGAATTAATACAGAAATTCCTAGGATGGTTGGCAGAGGTTGTTGTGTGAAGTGATGCAACTTTTGGATATATTGCTGATCCGGCTTTCCAGGACTGCACCCCACGCAAAACAAGAAGCAAGGTCTGAGTAGTTCGTAGATTACTGTCCCACATTACTGGCTACTTTTCCTACACTAAAGTCAGGTAAGACAATGAATAAAACCACTAGTATTTAAAGGAATGCTGGCAAATGAACACATCAATATCATAGAAAAGTAGCACTAGGATTTAAAAAATATCTGTGGCACTTTAGAGTGGATTAAGGAGTACTATTACATTGCTCTAAATGTACCCTGAAAGGACTAGATGCTACATCCTTCTTTATGCCACACATTGTGATTTCCAGAGAATATCCTTGTTAATTTTAGCTTTTTAGGCTTGTGAACCTGAAGTAGAGAGGAGTGGATAATAACAAGTGTGTTTTGGTTGTTTTTGTCTTTTTCTTAAGCCAAATGATTTTTTAAAATGCCAAGTAAAATGAATGGTTCATCCCTGGCAGAAACAGAGCCTGCAACTGAAAGGCTCTCATTACGTGAAGGACTAAGGGATGCTCAAGAGGGCAAAATTCTGCATTATTGCACGTGCCCAGCTGAAGGACATGGGACTTTATGGCTTCACCTATCCAGACTGGAGCCCTCTCACTGATTACTTTATACAGTTAAATTGCTAGAATCCTCAAGGGCGCAACTACAATTTGAACCAAATTGCATTTGCTGAAGTGGAGATGGCAAAGGTCAGGCAATGGGAAAACTGTACAGTGTTGTTTTGTTTTCAAATGCTAACAGAACTGAGCTGATACAAGTGTGAGAAGTGCTGCAACTCGCAGTGCTGGGAGGTAGTCTCTGGCCCAGTCTTTCCAGTTGTATAGATAGATGTTGCTGGTCTGTGTCTGAGGACTGATCCAAAGAATTTATCTTGGTGACTCATGCCAGAGCTCTTTCTTCATGACAAAAAAAAGAAAAAAAGAGTACATGAAGAAATTTGCATATCTAAGTGTAGAACATTTTGTTCTGGGTGCTTTTGCACCTTTGTATGGCAGCCATCAAAAGGAAAAGATTTAAGGCAAATGCTTCAAAAATCGATATTCATATTTTAGGGAGAAATGGATTTTGCTGCAAATACATATGTATATACCTGATCGCTGTATTCTTCACATTGCTAAGACTATAGCTGTATAAAGGGATTTTTGAATTGGATATGCTTAAAATATCTTACAAGTAGCATATTTCAAAAATACAACAGTCCAGTGCCTCTCTGGAAGTGATATTGTTCAGAAAGTCTGAAGCAATACTGCCCTATGAAAGCAAAGGCTATTATTAAAAATTGTACTAGTGGCTCTTGTTAGATATGACATGATATCAAGCCAACTGATTCTGATAATGTCTAACTGGACTTTATAAGAATTTTATTGCGTGTTTCTAATTTTCTTCTTTTCTGTTATGCTTCCTCTAGAAGTTAGATAATGCCACGCAACAATCCTAGTCTTTGAAACAAGAAGACCTTCAGATTATTTCAAAACTGCATCTTATCATTGAGGCTTATCCCCCATTTCTGCCCAGCATTCACAGACATCTCTCTTTTGCCCACATTATCCTGTAAGCTCATCATCTAGACAGCCATGACAGCTAAATATTCAGGTATAAAAGCAAACTCTAAACAGATTTAAAGAAGATTTCTGACTTTACATTAAATGCCTTGATGATAAAATTACATATCTGTCATTAAAACTTATCCATGGGTTCCCATACAGAAAAGCTTTTCTTCTGTGGATATGAGGGAATGGTTGAGAATCAAATGTTTGTTGACCCATGCTCAAAGCCTTGATAGATCTTGGACTTTCAAAGAGTTGTCAAGCTCCTTTCCCAGCAGAAACATTTGCCTGGAATACAGCCTAATGGATCCGCCGTGTGTTCAAATGAATGCATCCACAAAGCCAACATTCCAACAGGGGTACACAACAATTTTCACAATTTGATTTGCTCTTAGCCTACTGCAGAATTTAGCTTGGACTAGGAATTCAGTCAGACATTTCCCTGGCCGTATTGTTGTAAATCAGGCCTAGACACTGATGTAGAGGCCAGGTCTGCAGAACAAATTCTGGCTTGCCATAGTTAGTTAGGTGTTGTGACAAAGCATGATTGTCATAACTATGGCAACACAAACTGCTAGTGTAGACATGATTTTCTAGAAAAACTTTGCAGGTGCCCAAATAGTGTCTTTAGGGTAGCAAAAAGGGCACAAACTAAGCCAGCAAAATCACTGTTTCCCCAGTCTAAAATATATGGATTCACATCCATTCTGAGCATATGTGTCAGGTGGGATACAAGGAAGAAGTCCAAAGGCAGACCTTTACTTAGTTTGTAAACATTTTCATTAGAAAATGTGAATGTCTCCAAGATTTGGTTTGTGTACTTTTTCCAAAGTCAGGAAAATTCACTGAGTCAACATTTCTTTGAAAAGTTAACTTTCCACCTCCTTTCACCTTCATATATTATCTGTGAAGTGTGGATTATAGGATTTTCCTACTTGACAGGAGTGTTGCATATATATACATATATTTATATATTTATTAAAAAGCTTAACTTCTTGGGTACCTTAAGTTCACAGAACTTTTTCTGGAAACAGAAAGACTTTTTTTTTGTTTTCAAGTTCTATGGGAAAATACAGTTTTTGACAAGTTTTTATGTTGGTTTTTTTTTTCCTCAGAAGTTTCCAAATTTCCAATTTTTTTCAAGACATGGGAGGAAGGCATGTGAAATGTCAAGATGACATATTGTTTTTCACTTATTATATACAATGCACAAAAATCTGTCCCAAACTTGCATAAATATTAAAGGTATTAAATAATAACACAATGTTAGCTTGATTTAGCCACTACCTCTTCGAAAACCAGAAAATCCATTCCTTTCAACAACCTGACTAATTGCACATAGAGGAGTTAGAAAAATGTCTGATTTTATCACAGAAAACTTATTTCAAAATTAGGAAGAATCATATGTGAGCTTTTGAGATCCCAGGTCTGTTCCTCATTTCCTAGCTCTCTGGCAGGTCCTGGCTTTTAGGTGACTGCCCAGAGAGCAGCATCCTTATGTTCCTGTCATACTTGAGCTGTACAACAAGGGGATCAGGCATTCAGCATAAACCTCGAAGGGGAAGTGTAGCTATAGCACAGATCACTTAAGTATTTCTTTGGTGATGCACAAATTCTGCCATTATTGTGTTTTTATGTGAAAACACTGAATAGATTAGGTCTTTATAGAGGTGTACCACATCTACTTAATACCTTGCCAGCTGTAGTACAGGTATTTTGTCATTCATGCCCAGCGTCAGACAGCTATAGTAGTTATCGCCCATTAGCTGAGTTGTTACACTCTAGCAATGTGTATTCTTACAATGACCCATTTGTAAAATATAATAGAATCACCAAGGTTGGAAAAGACCTAGAAGATCATCCAGTCCAACTGTCCACTGATCACCAATATTTCCCACTAAACCATGTCCCTCAGTACAACACCTAAATGTTTATTGAACACCTCCAGAACAGTGACTCCACCACTCATATATGTATATATAGGATTGGTTGGATGTATATATAGGATTGGTTGGATGTATATATAGGATTGGTTATTGTTTAAGTTAAATAATCTAACTGTGAGACCAATTTAGCCAAAACATAAACAGTAAGATTTAGGATAACTGAGCTAATTAACAGAAACTCAGTAAAGCGCTGTAACTCACAGTTGATCTTGGACTCACACTTTATTTCTGCTCCTATGATATCCACTTTCACAAAGTTTCCACTAGGTATCCTGTAGAGATGGTATGTAGGAACGCTTCTGTTTACTGTGGATCAAGAGTTGATGACAGTAGAATATAAAGTAGTTTTGTTTCCACTGGGAGCTGTTCATGGACATCCAGAGAGAACAAGACATAAAGTCATGAACTGAATTATGTTCCTCTTGGCATAATTTTCAGAATACAAACTTCCAGATTCAGAATTTATGTTTCAGACCATGACAAGATTTCTCCTCCATTAATTTACCTTGTCTCTTTAGGAACCCACCATACCTTTGGCCTCTTAACAGTCTATGTCTGTTCCTTTAGTTCATAGTGCACAAAATAGTACTTCCTTTAGTTTACTTTACAGTTGTTGCAGCACAGTAGCATTGCATCCCTCTTTCATGCAAGGAGATATTAAACAGTCATGGGGGTTTATGCATGAAGAGTCAAGGATGAATTCAACTTCACAGCCCTTTTGTGAAAATGGAAGAATGAAGATGGTGATTGAAGAGAACAGATGTACTCAAGACCCTGGTATAAATTGTCACATTATGTTTCCTGAACTGTCAACCATTGGATGACTTTCAGGACAATTAGCAGAGCAACTTCAAAACTTTTCAGATTGCTTTAATGGCTATGCCATTCAACTAAAGTTAACATTTTAATATATTGTATTTATTACAATGCAGATGCCCTAGAGTGTTCCTCCCATGAGAAAACAGAGAACAGCTAATCAAATTGCATTAGCATTGTGCCAGACACTTTCAGTGCCACAACCATGTTATGCTAAGGCAAGTACATGAAGGCAGGTCCTTTTACTAAAGACAGCTTTCTGGCTATAAGTGCAATTAAAACTGTATTGAGGAAGGAAAGAACAAAATGTTCTAGCACTTTAGCAAAGGCAGTAGAAGGAAATAGACTAATTATCTTAATACACCTTCAGACATTCAGTGTGTTAGCCTTGGCTAGCCAAATGCCCACCCAGCTGCTCCTTCACTTCTGTTTCTTGGTGGGATGGGAGACGAAAATGGGATAGAAAAGCTCATGGGTTGAGATAAAGACAGAGATATAAGGTACTAGTTACTTTCACTGTAGCAAGTGAAAAACTCTTTTGGGGAAAAATTAATTTAATTTATTGCCAGTTACAGTGGTATTGGGTAGTGAGAAAACAAAAGACAAGAACAGTATCTTTCTCCTGCCTTTTCTAGGCCCAACTTCTCTCCTTCAATCTTGACTCTACTTCCTCTCTCCTTACCTGGAGTGGTGCAAAGTGGAAGGAAACTGAGGTTGTGTCAGTCCGTAACAGTTCTCTGCTGCTCCTTACTCCTCACACTTTTCCATGCCCAAGTCCTTCCCATGGGCTGCACTTTTTTCAGGACAAACCTGCTGAATCATGGCACTTTCCATAGACTGCAGGGAGATACTTGCTCCACCATGGTGTACTCCAGAAAGACCATTTGACCTTCATGTCTGTAGGGATGTTTCTCACATATTTTCTCTCATTTGTCACTGCCTGTACAGCATTTTCTGCCATTTCTTGAATACTTTTCCCAGAGGCATTGCCTTCTTGGCTGCTGGGACCAGCCATGCCCTGAAGTTGGGGCCATTGGAGCTGGCTGGATCTGGTTGGTCTCCCTACAGAGACCAGCATTGCAAGCCTCTGATAACCTTAGCACTCAGTACAACACCAGAAGGATTTAAGTGCTACGCATCACCTTACATATCAGCTAGTAGTGAGGGAATAAATTAAGGAAAAAAAACATTAAAAGATGTGAAAAAAAAAATACTTGATTAATGTGCTTCTTGGGTTTTATTTCCCTCTAATTGCTTTTTTTCTTTATCTTTTTCTTCAATTTTAATATTAAATTCATCTTTTGATTTCTTTCTTGCTACCTTGAAACACCATTTATAGTCAAAATTAGGCAGCATCATAAGTTTACTTCAGCAAACATTTTAGACAAAATGATCTTGTAACATACTTCTCTGCAGCCACTAGAATTACCAGAACTGAGAAAACAAAGGAGTGTTTGTTCTGTGACTTATTTTATTTCTAGAACTGGTCTAAAAATAGAAATAATTATTCATGAGAAATATTGCTAAATATGATTTCTGTCCTTAAAGATTCTAAACCCTTTTCAAAATGCCTTGAAAATGATATAAGTAGCAAATAAATTCAATGCAAAATGTAGTAGACTAGTGTTGTTTAAATTTACCAAAAACCTCTCTGACATGATGAAGTAATCTCTATAAAACACCGCTGTGCAATATTGCATCCAAAGCTATTCAGAATGCAGTTGGTATCTGCTGTGGAATTTATTTTGTGCCCTGGAAAACACTGACAAGTTCAGTGGCATGGCTTTTATTTCACAGCAAGTTCTGATTCATTTAAGTGCTGACATTTTTAGTTTGATGAATTTACCTATCTAAGCTTTCCTATCATTTGGTAACTGATATTCTTTAGAAGTAGCTTTGTAATACAGTTGACCAGTACAAAGTACGCCTGTTACTCCGTTTCATTTCAGAGTACTGTGGCAATGACATATTACAGTTAAAACAATATTATATCCATCTTGATTTCAACATTATGTGCTTATGCTAGCTACCCTGTTTTATGGACTTCCACAAACTTCTTTCCTTTCCATTGTCACCTTATGTCCAGAATTATTTTCTTATACTTATTAGGAGAATACGCCTTGTTCACCAGTTCTACAAAATATTTTGAGATTTTCTGTCACTGTGGTGACACCTGCTGTTGAAAGCAAAGTGGTTAATAGCTCAGAGATATACGAGAGTTGTTTTCATAGCATGGAGTATCTTAAGACCACCAGCATCTGGGACTATTCACCATTTGATAGTTAGGAGAGTAAAAAAGGAAAATGAAAAAGGAAAAAGGAAAAAGAAAAAGGGAAAAGGGAAAAAAGGGAGAAAGGAAGAAAGGGAAAAAAAAGAAGAAAGGAAAAAAGAAAAAGGAAAGCTAGGGAAAGGGGGGAAAGGAATGAAAAGAAAGAAAAAAAGGAGAAAAAAGGAGAAAATAGAGGAAGGGAGAGAGAGCAGAAGAGGAAGAACAAGAAAGAGAGACAAAGGAGACAATAGAAGAAAAAGAGAAAGAAAGAAAGAGAGAAAGAAAAAAGTAAAATTCTCATAAGTATTAACTGATAAATATAAGTTGCTGCACAGTAAAACATTCTCGAAAAAAAAATCTTGATTTTTGTGTTTTCTGATAGTCATGGCATTTGTACTTAGATCACAAACAGTGAAGTAATTCTTCTGCACGGAAGACTTTAGTTCATGCATCAGCACAGTTGCTAAGGTTAATTTCTTAGCCTCAGAATTGTGACTTTTCAAATTCACTGGATTTAGAACAGCTCGAAGTATCTCTGAAAACAAAGAGAATAGAGGACAGAAATATTTCTATGTACTTTTTTCCTGAGGAGTAGCACTGTCACTTTTCAATTTTCTGCATGGAAAATGAAAGCATTCCTTTGTATGAGTGTGTGTGTCTGTAAGTAGAGATGTATACGTTTCAGTTCCAACTAAAAAAAAACCTGTAGCTGTGTGGTTGCATACAAAAAAAAAAATGCTTCAATAAAGCCCCTGTAAGTGGAATATACAATCAATGGATTTAAATCTATATATACGGCTTTTTCTGTAACAGAATTCCTGTGTGCAAGCATACATAAAATATGAGCATCACTAATAAACAGCAGCTGGAGTATATAGCAAGCTGGATCTTTGTGTGGAATATCTTTAAGGTGTTTTTGGCACAACTTCCAGGACTGTCTTGACCAACACTTTCCCAGATGTGTAGGATTATGGGATATATCTGTTGGAATCTCTCAGGAAAGCACTTTAATTCACAGCCACACCTGGGCTGGATATTGCAATCAGCTCCCATTTTCCATTTACAATTTTCCTACCTCGTTCATTTTAATTTCTCTGTTTTCTCCCTTATCACTTAATATATTTTCCTCATTATTGGCATCTGGGCCGTGTGTTCTAACACAAACACCAAAAGACCAAATCAAGATTTAAAAAAAAGAGCAAAAATATTCCCATTTCAGATGGAAGAGCAGATGGAGCTCTTGGCACTTCAGAGGATTCAAATTGACCCTCTGCACCAAGCTCAGGGAAGACAGACTGTCACTGCTGACTGGAAAACACTAAAGAGACCTGTTTTCCCATCGAATATACAGTAGCATTTTCTAATTCTTTAGCTCTAAGCTGTGCATGGCCATGAAAGAGCAGCTGATTTTATCAGATTAGGCTCTCTCATTTCTCATGAATGCTCTTCTTTTGCTTTTATGTGGAAATGGCTAATGATTGGTCTGAATTTTAGGATATAATCTTGATACTACTATTTTCTTATCAGTGCCTGAGAGGGGCTGTGATTAAAGGGTGACTATGTCCTGTTTCTCCCCTACCCTTCCCCCCCAGCTTCCTGGTAATTTCAGCAGCCTCATTGTCACCATTCAGAGATTAAAATACTCTGAAAGGAAAGAGTTAGAACTTCAGCTGGTGCAAAAAAGATTCAGCTCTGCCCAGAGCAGTCCACAATGTGGCCTGAATTCTCAAAGCCAACCTATGAATGTTCCCAGAATAACCATCTCTCCCTGGATTGATGCACCTTGTTGGTTGCCTAAATTTGTTATTAATGCAATGTGTCTTTAGTGAGATTTTTTGTATATCTTATGCTATATAAGATTAGAAGCTGAAAAACTGACATAAAATAGAACTGTGGTTCAGGTAACTCAGATTCTGACCTCTACAGAATGTTCCAGAGACTTCCACAAGCCTTCCCCTACTTTGGTACCTTCTTCTTATCTCTAGTTTGTATCAACCTCTGCACCCATTACCTGTGTGCAGTCATATTAGAAAAAGTTCTGTCCACTATGTCAACAGTAGTTTTGAATTTATTTCCTATGTGAATGACTTGACACCTCTGTTGCTTGAGCAGCCTACCCAACACGTCTTTGTGTCTCTAAATCAGAGCAGAGGAGTGATTGAGGGAATAAACATGTTTACATAGGAGGTTAAGAAATGCTGGTACACTGTCAATATTTTAGAAAGAATGAAGTGACCTGTGCTAAATCCAGTGCAGTAGGAGCACACTGTGACAATGTGCAGATTGTCAGTGCTGTGGGAATTCGAATTCTCCATCAACACAATGCACAGCCAAGAAAGGACAGATCAGGGTTTGGCAATTATGTGACTATTGTTCATAGGCAAAGGATTCTTCCTTTCTGAAAGACCGCTGAACACAGAATACTGTGCATGTGTCATTCCAAGGAAAATAGCATGGACTGAAGAAATCTTTTCTTCCAGGTATTATCTTCTTGACAAATGTATCTTGAGACGTGTGTGCAAGCTGCTGTATTCAAAATGGTTTTTATTTTCTTTTCTTTTCCTGGGGATTTCTTAATTATTTCTAAAGAGAGGGTAGGCTCTAGAAGACAGAAAAATGCTTCTCCCCTTCTTCTGTGTGAGAGAGCTCTACTCAGGAAGTGTGAGAATCCTCTTCCCTGACATCACAGCCATTGTGGCTGGAAGACAGTGTTGAAGAAATGGATCTGTGGGTGTTGGTCAGTGCTTGGCTGGACATGAGCCAGCAGTGTGCCCAGGTGGCCAGGAAGGCCAGTGGCATCCTGGCTTGTATCAGAAATAGTGTTGCCAGCAGGAGCAGGGAGGGGATCACCCCCATGCACTCAGCTCTGGTGAGGCCACACCTCAAGTACTGTGTTCAGTTCTGGGCCCCTCACTGCAGGAAAGACATTGAGGCCCTGGAGCATGTTCAGAGGAGGGTGAAGAAGCTCGTGAGGGTTCTGGAGCACAGGCCTTATGAGGAGCAGCTGAGGGAACTAGGGTTGTTCAGTCTGGCGAAGAGGAGTCTCAGGGGAGACCCAATCACTCTCTACAGCTACCTGTAGGGAGGTTGTGGTAGGGTGGGAGTTGGCCTCTTCTCCCACCTAAGTAGCAATAGGACTAAAGGGAATGTTGCAGCAAGGGAGATTCTGGTTGGGCGTCAGGAAATAATTCTTCTCTGAAAGAGCGGTCAGGCACTGGAACAGGCTGCCCAGGATGGTGGTGGAGGTGTTCAGGAAATGTTTAAATGTTGTACTGAGGGACATGGTTCAGTGGGAAATATTGGTGATAGGTGGATGGTTGGACTGGATGATATTGGAGGTCTTTTCCAACCTTGGTGATTCTATGATTCTATGTCATCACTTGTAGGAGCACCAGTCCTAGATGCTTTTACTCCTTTGTCCACTCTCAGTCTTCCACAAAAAAGTTTAAGTAATCACTGAACTGACTTTAAGAAGATCTCAGGAAAAATAAATAAATAAATAAACCCACCTTCCTCCCTTTCTCTGTGATTAATAATGATTTATTAAGTATGGATGGATGCATTACAAGGGAGACTTAAATGTGATGGCAATAATTCCCCTGCCAGGAGCTGCAGAGCCACAACATGCAGCTCCAGATACCATCTGAAGTGTGCTGAGATCCTTGATGATTATTTAAATCCTCATCTAAAAAACAGAGCTGTATAGGCATATTTCTCCCTAAATTATGTTGATACTAGGATAATAAAGAAAAAAACATTCACTCTATTAAATGTATAGCATACTGAATTTCTCTCTTTAGACAACGGTTTACGGGCGTTAGGCCCGATTCCGTGACAAAGGGGACGGGGGACCCAAGGGCCCACGTCCCGGGAAAAGGGGAAAGGGGAAAAGGGTAGGGAGATGGCCCTGAGAGCAAAGAACAGCGGCAACAATCTGAGGAGAAACAAACTAATTTACTAAATAAAATATCGGAATGCAAAACAACACACTATAATACAATATAATTACAATTTAAGCTGATAAATCCAATACAGAGAGAGAGAATGTCCCAAAATCAAGGTAGGCCTTACTCTACTACCGACGATAAGACGGCTAGAGAGCGAGGTGCTGCCAAGACGAGAGACGGGTGGAAAAAAGGGACGAGGTCTCGTGATCTGCAAGTTTTTATACTGCGAGCTTTTATCTTTTCCCTCCGGCTGGAAAATGGTAACAAAGGAGCAAAGTACCGTGGGGACTGTAGTAGTCCTTCTCTTCTGAGAACTAGGTATGTCCACTACATGATGTTATGATGTGGAATACCAATAACCGAAAATCACAAAACCATGACAATAGCATACTGAATTTCTCTCTTTAGCTGGACTCCACATGAACTGAAGGTATAAATCCAGTATTCTATAAGCAACCCCACTCTATCTGGATTTTAAAAATAACTCAGTTTGCTCATTTACCTTTATTTTCCTTCAGAAGAGTGAGGAAAACAAACTAGTTTCAAGTTACACTTCCTTTTCAAATAGTTATTTTTCAATTTTAATAGGACATAAAAGCATCTGAATTTACGAACATCATTTGCCACTCAAATATATTTTTGTGCCAAGTTTTGGTATAAAGCAAATTTTCAGCTGAGTGACAAACCAGTAAATATGTAAGCTCACTGTAGCTCTTCTGAGAAACTAAACTTCAAAGGGTGTCTTTGTAATACTTACAGAAATGTGCTAATTTTTATGCTTATTTTTCTTTCTTAGTTTGTTCCTGGTGGTTAGGAAGTTTATCGTTCATTTTTCTACTGCCATTCACACCAGCTGCTATAAAACAGCTATAAAAATACTCCCAGTGCAGATCTTGACCGTAGATCACTGTACCTAGACCCAGCTGCAGATGGATGGAGCAGCTGGTACAGAGAGGTGCTGTTCCTGACTCCCACACACACTTGGTCATGATGCATGAAGCAGCACAGTTGCTCCCCAGCCACAATTCCCATTCAGTCACAGATTTATGAAGTAATGAGCCACCTACCAGAAAAAAAACAAAACCAGCAGCTCTCCAATACACTTTAAACAAGCACCCAAGAATACTCCATAATTATAAATAACTGCAGCTCAACCATCAGATGAATTGCTACAACTTTTTTATATAACTTTTTAAATAGGAAGCAAATATAGTAGAAAGAAGGAAGTAAGTCTATGTAGGAAGATAGCAACATAAAAATCAGTAATTAGTTTTGAAGACTTTTTTAAACTCAATGTGATGGTTGATGTGGATGTTCTGCAATGATTTATGAATATTTCATGTGACCTGGCTATTCAATAATTATTGTGTGAACGTGCCAGCTTATCCCAACTATAGCTGTAAGAGAAAAAAGTAGGAAGAATGAAGAATGGTGTGAGATAAGATGTGGAACCAGTACTAAATGCTAACATGATGTGTAGGGACAATAGACAGCCTCTATAGCCTGTTGGGATGCACACTCCTGACTTCAAGGCAATCAACATTATTTTTGCCTAACCTCACTATAGAAGACTACCAAGGATTCATGGCCAAATAGAAATACTTTCTCCAAATGGGAGGCGGGAATTGCTTGTGAGTTGTTTGCTCACAGCCCATTTTTGTGATATGTTTGTAACAGACCAATGCAATCCACCATCTTGAGATGATGGGATTTTTGGGAGGGAGGGCATGCATGAAAGGGGCTTATTGTTCTAAAATTATTTTCTTCTCAGCATTTTGCTTCCCTGTTTAAGCTATTTGTTTAAGCTAGTTACTGTGACTACCAAAACGTTGCAGTCTGCAAGTTCCTGAACAGAGTATCTCCCAGCTGTATTCTGATACTACAGTAAGGTGTCATGATGGTGAAAACTGGTGTTCTCTCCTCACTCATGCTGCAAGGGTTTCTGTGTAAAGTCAATCCAAGAACAAGACAGAAAAAGAACAATGCCTAATTCAAGTGGTGGCTTGACCTGGACACTCCAGTTACTACAAATGCACCACCTCACTCCCCTGCAGCTAGAGATGCATCTTGCCTTCATCAACTACAGGCAAAAGACAAGAACTGCCATTGTCTATCTAGTTTGATCTGCTGGCTCAGTGCAGTAAATCTGTAGGAAAACAACAGCTCATTACGCTTTGGACAAAGACTAGAGTTAAAAGTGTAAAGTGTGTCACTGCAAAAAGATTTACATAACATTTATCTATCCTGCCACGTCTTTCAGAAACTTAATATTATTTGAATTTGCTTAGTATTATTTAGTGCTGGTAAGATGCTCACAATTCTAAAGGACTCAACCTCATTTATGTTGTTTATTTTTACTACAGATGCAAAATTATTATTTATGCTTTTTATTACCAATTTCTATTGGGAAATCACCCACTCATTGATCTTCAATCTTAAATATATTACAAGAATAGTGGCTGATTTTATTTGATGTGAATTATCTTTGAAAGGACAGGTTCAGTCCTTTAGGTATCTCTTCTTCAATAAGCATAAGTAATTCAATGACTTCTCCTGCATCAGCAGAGATGGCTGCAATTATCTAATAGGCTTCTTCCATATCTAACTTGTAAGATCCTATTAATGCCAATAGGAGTTTGAACTTTGTAACGAGGCTAATGTCTTTACAGAAAAACAAGATAATAGAAATAAAATCTGAGATGTCTCAGATTTTAATAAGATAATCTATTGATTATTTTTTTTCCCCAGACATTTTCTCTTCTGTACTCAGCAGCTTTTCTCATTGACTTTGTCCTCTTTTTTGGAGAGTCCTTATATGAATGTAGTCCCACAAGAAATTAAGCATGACCATATATAAACTAATTAGTTAAACAAAGCTTGACAGCAGGGACTTTTGTGAACAGAGATGGAAGGGCGTTTGGGACACAAGTCCAAACTGTGACCTTACCAGGCACTGTCACAGGAAGCAGAAGTGTGCAGTACCCTTGAGAAGCCTGGACTGAAGTCCTTGCTTGATCTTTGCTTACTCCCACATAACTTACTGGCCCTTCTCATTCCATTAGCACTTCACCACAGTGAGATCCTGTGCAGTAACAAGAGAAATATAAGGACTTAAAACTCTCCTTGCTTGGGTTACCCATGCTGTGGGTAGCTAGGCAGAGGACAGCTAGTTTTATAAGGTCATTTCATTCTCCAGCATATCCCCTTACAATACACTACAGCACAAGCAAGAAGATAGTGTAGTAGCTTTTAGGTGGGCTAATATTCGGAAGAGTCTGTTTCATGAAGCTTTTAGTTATCATGTTGGACAGACAAGGACAAATTCACAGTGAAGCCACTTTTCAGTGTCTGTCACCCATGTAACGTTTCAAGGCTGGTGGAAATGCACTCCTGCAAATGTGCACTTTGATATCAGTCAAGTACCATTGATAACTCGGTGCAGCCATGTAGGTTTGTAAAACACACACAGTTGCATATGGCCTTTCCCTGCTAGTTGGACATTTAATTTTATTTCCAACAAGAACAGTTGCTGGGTGAAAGTATATTTCTAACAGCCACTTCTAACACTTTCAAGACACAAATGAAATATAAAATATGTGATAAATCTTCAGAATTTGCTCCTGAACATTTGGCATCTCCCTTCTCAAGCAGAGTGACACACATCTGTCCACAAATACAGCTTATTTTGTTGTTGTTATTGTTGTTTTTTTTTTTTTTTTCTGAAGTGCTATCAAAATCAGTGACTTTTTCCCTGAATCTTTCTGTGCTGCCAGATGGGATGCTCTGAGTGCCAAAATGTTGACTGTGAGCACCCCAGCATCACTTTCTGTGAAGCACCTTTGGAGTTCAGTTTATTTTAGAGGCAAGTGAAGAGTGACTGTCTCTAGAGGAACGCTTATTAGGATTGTAGCATTTCTGAACCTGCCCTCCAGCAGCTCCCGAGCACTGTGTGCACTGCACTTTTTGTGGTACAAAATCATTTTCCACTGGCTCCAAAGAATGCCTTTCTGTGCTGTAGAGGCTCACCTGCTTAATCATGGTAAACTGCTGTATAATCATTAACTGGCCAATATCTGTTAAAGCACAACTGAAATAAGGAAAAACAGATGTTGTTTTCTGTGTTTAATGAAAAAGGCTTATGCATCCTCATACTGCATTGTCTGACCTTTCCCAGATTTAGACCTTATGTACCAGACTAAGGCATTTACCACATAATCCATGTATTCGAATGCAGTTTACAGAGTTACCCAGAATACATTTGCAAGAGCAAAACAACAGCCCTTGGCAAATGTGCCAGTGCACATAACCTCTGTGCAAAGGAAAGCAGGACACCTGAGAGCTGCAGATCCCAGAATGCAACTGCTCACAAGCTCGGTTGTCCCCTGGAGGCATATGAAACGTTTTACACTTAACAAGAAGCCTGAGCATTTCACAGCAAGGTGAGGAGGAATAAATATCACCCCATCACCAGTGCATTTTAATTATTTCATTCTACTGCAGGGAAAAAAAAAAATGCCACCATTAAAACAATTTTCCAGATAGAAACTGTTTCTGACACTTCCAGAGAGAATGTCAGCTTGTGGTGTCTGTACGGAACAAGTGCTCAACACATAAGGCTAAGAATATATGTGAAACTGGTGTGTCAGTCACTGCAGAAATGGGGAGCAGAAGCTAAGTCTCCTGAACGGGATATTTTCTGGGGAGTAAGTCACCTTAGAGATAGCACTGACACCGCATTGAAGTGAGCTGCAAGTCTCTCGCTGAAGGTAATGGAGCTCATTCTACTGGAATAATTCTGGTAGTTAATTCAGGAGATTTTCCTCTTAAAACGGGAGATTTTATTGCTTGAAAGAAATGATTCCCTTATGCTAATCAAGTCTTCAGGAGGTCATCATTCTCTTTGACCCCATCACCACTAGAGAGGAGGCAAGAAGAGCAGTAAGAGCAGCTGCCATAATCTTTCTTGAGCACTGAAGATGATAGGTTATACTGATGCAGAAGTGCAGTCTCCTGAGAGACTCAATTCACAGCTGTCATTTCCAGTATGAAGTAGTGAAGTCATATAGAAATGCTAAAATTAGTGCCATAGCTCTCAAAACTATAAGTATATATATAAAACAACACACCTCCTCCCTTTCCCTTCTTGTCCCATAGGAAGCCAACACCTTTCCTCTCAGGGGAACTCTATCTCCACAATTTTGGCCCTCCTTGTATTGAATCAGATGAAAGCTTCATCCAGTCTGGTAACTTGTGTCTTACAGTGAGCAACAAAAGACACTTGGAATGAATAAAAGAGTAGATTATACTCAGAGTGCTCTTTCCCTGTTATCCACTCCCAGTTTCTGATAATCTAGATGTACTGCATTTTGTTTAATGAAATAAACAACCTCATTTGATACTGTCTTTTATTTTCAGGTTTTTGTTTGCTTGCTTGTTTTTAATCAGTTGCCAGCTAATTTCACTGTAATCTGTAGTTGTATGTTATCTTTACCACAGAGCATAGATACAAACATGACCATTTTTCCAACTATCCCAGTTGCTTTGATTAAAGATACAGTTTCTCTTCCTGCAAACCTTGGTTGCTTTCTAGTTCTTTCTTTCTGAGGTATAATGATGAATCTACCCTACACGCTTTATTCAAATAATCCATGGTTTCATACATCTCATCATCTTCCCTCCCGGTTGCCCTTTTTCTTAGATGAAAAAAATGAGATCTAGCCTCACTTGCAGCAGAGATGAAAAGGATTTACCAGTATAGCATCTCAGAATCTTAGTAAAGCTGGTCAAGAATACTTCAACAAAGTATTTATTCTTGGAAATGTCAATTTGTAGAAATGTACTGTTTTTACAAGAAATTCCAGTCTTGACAACTCTTCAGTGAGATGTTTCTCAAGTCAGGGTGGCTTTTCTGGCCAAAATAAAAAGAATAAACAAGGACACAACTGTGCATCCTTTACCTATTAGGATGGGCAAACACACGCATGCAGGCTTCATGAACAATTTATATTCAACATGGAACTTTTATATAAGCTGAAGAAATGCTGACTGGATACAAAGTTTGTAACTTAGCCAGGTCAAAGAATGAAGCAGTAAAGAGTAATACATTGAACTCACATATTTTCATGCCTGCGGTGTTGCTGTAATCTCCCTGGCACAGTGCACACCGTTCTCCTTCACTCTAGAGCTCTGTTACCAACTCTAGCAATACAAAGAGACTTCAAATTATGAAGTAAGAATAAATTACTATCAGTTTTAAGAACCTTTTGCACACCCTGAGTGCAACTGTCTGAGAATCAAACAAACAAATTGCTTTGAAATTTTAACAGAAAGCACCATTTTGCATTTGCAGTTTGAGATTAACCAGAACTGCAAAATCTGCCTTTGTTACTGAATAGTATCTTGAGCTATATCAGGACACAACCCTTTGCCTTTGGAGAGTTTGGCTTTAACATTTACTTTCAGAGGAAAGGAGGTGGGAACAAATACATCATTTATCATTCAAGAAGGTAAAGATTGAGATATTTAAGAGACATTTTTGGTGAAAGGTAGATTTCATGCTGTATGCCACAGTTCTTTGATACTTGGCATACTGCTGGTTATTTCATAAGAAGTCAGCTGTAGTGCTAGCTAGCACTGAGGATGTCGTATTTCACATTTCATTTCTGCTACTTAGCTTACTTAATCATCTCAGAGAAGATGCTGCTGACTGTGAAAAGTGGAAAATGGAGTACTTGTATGTGGAACTCTGCCCCAGGTGGATGTTTTGCTGAGCATAAAGAAGTTTCAAGATTTTCTTGTTTTGCTAAATTTAATTGTGCTATTATTTAAACAGAAATAACCAAGGATGAACCTTTCAAGGGCTCAATTTCCAGCTGAAATCCATGTTAAAAGTAGCTCTGGGTCGCTGGTGTGCGTGCACAGTGCAGATACCAAGATACTACCTACAGCTGTGCAGCGGTATTAGCGGTAGAGCAAGACAGACTGCTACACCACTTCCAGCCCTCGACATCCTGTGGGAAACTCCACTTTGTAGTGGGTAATTCCTCTAACCCACCAACCCAAAGAGATAATAAAAAAGAAATATCCTTCAAAAGAGTGGTTCATTTTTTTTTCTCCATGTAATTCTCTGCATTAAAAGAGAGCAGCATCTACCTTCATAGAGAGTTCCATCCACAGCATTGCTCGCTCACTGCTATGGAAGTATGTGAACTTTCAGTGAAGCAAAACCAAAGTGGAAAAATTGGTGAAGAATCAATGTCCTTTACTATTTAAGCACCGTGTATGAATACAGCTTGGAACAAATTTACCTCTGCTGACAGGTGGAAGACATAGACTTACTTGTGTTGATACAGCTATATGAGAAAGGAGCTAAATTGTCACTTTTCTCTACCATGCAGTATCCATGCTGGGATAAGAGCTTATTATCACTATGACAATTACTCTCCTGTGCATTGCAATATGGAGAGTAGCTCAGCTAACGCATGCTGGCTCTGCTGAACTAAAAATGACAAATATCACAAACTCTTTTTCAATGTCAGTTTCTCCTATGTTCTTGTATTTTTGCAATCCACAAGATTAATCTCATGGTTAAACTAATAGCTACAACACACAGCTTTATTGTTTTCCCATTATCTAGCACATCAAAGCCCAAGACAAAGCATAACCATGCAGGCCAGATTTTTGACAGGGTGTGGCTAGGAACAAGTTTTGCTTTGTGAATAAGGAAACATTTATAAAGGCTTTGATTAGGTCTGAATACTGCATAGCCAGTGACAAACACATTAATTTCCTAGTGACAGCTGTAGAAAAATGTCTCCTGTTCTTTACAGTCAAAGCAAGGAATACAACTTGTACCCTTAGTTTATTTATACCATATGTTGGTGTTTGTAGCTCTCCACATTGCTGTGAGCTTACAAAAATGCAAGGTCATAGAATCATAGAATCATAGAATTAGCTAGGTTGGAAAAGACCTACAAGATCACCTAGTCCAACCATCCACCTACCACCAACATAACCCCACTAAACCAGGTCTCTCAACGCTATATCTAAACGTTTCTTGAACACCTCCAGGGACGGTGACTCAACCACCTCCCTGGGCAGCCTGTTCCAGCGTCTGACCACTCTTTCAGACAGGTCAGGTAAGGAAAGCCCCAGGATGATGGAATGTTACTTTCTGTCATAGATTTACTCTGAACTATTAGCAAAGATAAAGAAGAAATGATATATAGACATACAGAGGGGAAAAAAAAAAGAACTTTTAAAAAGATTTTTGTATCACTGAAAACTTTTTATTACTCTTAACCTGCTAAAAAGTGCCTGTTCTTCTAGAGCTATAGATTTAAGATCTTTCCAGGAATATAAGACAACTGATTTTCACTATTACATTTACCATTTCTTTGTAATTCCCATCTTCATCTTTTCAGTCTAAAGAAAAAAAATAATATCTTTATTCTGGAATCAGAGGCTTCCATTGATTCAGAAGGCTAGATGGATTATATCTTACTGATTTTGTCTCAAAAATTATATATTTTCTCAAAAAAAAAGAAAAGTGAACAAGGTAGTACACATAATTCACCTTAAACTCACATAACTTTTCTTGCCTTTCTGTGCTTAACCTTTTCTAGCCTGCTTTGGGGGTGAGGGCAGCAGGCCTCCACCAGGGAAGACCTGGTCCATGTCCCTTCCCTGACCCAGACTTTTGCAGAGATTTTGCATTACCTTATTGTCTGTGACTGCAGTGGTTATCTGCAAAATGGACCTGCCCTTCCTACTGACAAGGTAGGTAAGTGATTTACCGCAGTGGTCAGTCACGCTCTATAATGCATAAATAGCTGCATGCATACATTTACATGCATACACACAGCTTTTGCAATGACATTTTTACGGCTTTTGCAAACACTCTGGAAAGCATAAGAGTGTTTGGCAGTGCTTCTTCCCAAGCAACATGTCTTTCCATGAGTGTTCATGAGGCTGATAGGTGCGTCCAGCTGAGTACCAGCCAGTCTGATAAAGGTTCTGGGTGTTGTACAGGAAAAGGAAACCTAACTTGCAAAACACGGCAGAGGAGCACTCTCTTGCCTCTTGATGTACATGCTACCAAATATTTCCTTTAAAATAAGGAAAAACATGAAATCTAAGGCACTTCATTAGAAGAAACACAAAAAGAAGCAGAGGAATAAATGTTGCAAATGTAGCTGTAGGGGATAGAGCTTTTTCTACTAAACATGTCTGCAGGAAAACACTTGAGATAAGCTTCATTATCTTTCTATAGACACTTTTCTTACACAGGTGGGAGTCACTTAGGTAACCAGCAGATGAAAAGTTTGCTGAAGGTCAAGCAGAGTCTGCCAAAGTCACTGCTAAACCTGGTGAAAAAAATCAAATAGAAAGCCTCCTGCAAAATAAAAATGTTCTTTCTCTCTTTTGACAATTTTTTATTTCCTCAGAGAGAGTTTCATTTATTTTATTCAGTTTTCCAATAAAAAGCATAAAGAAATGTTGATTTTAATTGTGATTTTTTTTAAGGCTCTGCATTTTTCATGCCTTTCCAATGTTTCGTGGGGACAATACTGCTTCCCTCTTAGCTGCAGTCAGTGCCAGTAACAGAATCTGGAAGTACTGATTTCCAGACCCTTGCACTTAAGTATTTCATTTTATGCAATAATATTCCAGAAGCATGTGTTTAAGAAAGAAAGAAAGAAAGAGAGTGAGTGAGTGAGAGAGAAAGAAAGAGAGTGAGAGAGGAAGAAAAAGACTCCCAAAACACAGCTCCAAATTATCTACATAAAGCAAACAGAAATGTAGATACTGGAGGCTTTCCAGGACTCCTGGTTTCCTGCGACACTTAGAAGACAAAAGTTGGGGCAGCATGCTGCAAACAGATACCGAGCCTTTCCAGCATTGATAGACTGTCCATGTCTGCAATGCCACAAGTATAGAATTAGCTGTCAGACCCAAATTATCTCTACCGCAGGCTGTGCTGCCTGGGTTTGCAAGGCCATAAATCAAGGCTATCCTCTGCAGATAGGAAGGGGAAAGCTGGGTGCTTCTGGCCTTAGCCCCACTCTTACTTCCACCCCAGCCTCTTCTTCCCTGGTGTCTTAGTTGAAGGGCTCCTCTGCACTTGCACTTAACATGCTTACTACCCGTCAGCTTGCTGAGGGTGTTGGTGTATATAAAGGGAAAGAAACCAAGTCGAGAGCTTTAAAAACTGTTATTCCAGTCAACTTTTTAATCTTTCTTCTGTTGGCCTTTTTCCCTCTTGCTTGCTGTCTGTGCTAGGTAAAGTTGAGTAAGCAGTAGACTGCTTTCATGGGAACTGCTGGAACAGGTGCTTGTGAGAGAATTAACTTGCCTTCAGAGCTGACTCTTAATTAATAATTGAAGATACCCTAGGAGCATAGAATAAGTTAGAATTGTTTCAGATTTCTGGATTTAAATTTTGCTGAACTGTGACTAGCTCATCATCTTCTGCAGACCTGTACCTTCTGAAGGTAAATGTGTTATGAGCCAGGTTCAAAATAAGCAGCTTGTTCTTAAATCCCATTATTGGATACTTGTCTTTGTTAAACCTTACATTAATGCAAAGGCAGTAGTTGTGCTACTTTTTGGTTCTGAATTTTTCTGACATTGAGAAGTTTCATGGAAGGAGAGAGAAATGTGTGAGGGAAGGGGTTACTCCTGCACTTCTGAAGAATAATAATGAAAAAGTTTCATCTGAGTTGGAAACCTGGACAGATATCCTGGCTGGAAGGCAGCAGGCAGCTGAAGTGCTACAGCACCATCTCCTGGAAGTTGGACACTTTTGAATTTCCAAAACCAATTCAATTCTCAGTCACACAGGCGGGTGAAATGTAATGGTCAAAACATGCAGTGGATTCAATATATTTTTACTTACAAAAATGCTTTCACAAAAATTCATTTACAAAATACAGAGCCAGTAAAACCATTTCCATGACTTATAACATTTCCAAATCTATATTGTTTTCAAAAAGCAGATTATCACTGTAGCACAGTACTTACTTCTTAACATCAAGCCTTTGATGTTAATTCACAGGCAAGTGGGAAGGCATAAAATTAGATGGTAAAGTTGCTCAGAAACTGCCCTTCAACAAAACTAATTTGGTTAGTTTTTCATTGTCTGTGGTGAGATAAATAACAATTTAAAAGTCTGACTAACTCTACAAAAAAAGCATCAAAAGCAGCTTTTGAGGATGTTTAAATTACTAAGTTCCTTTCCCTGGTATCTTCTTTCTAACCTGGAAGTACAGATTAGCTTTTTAAAAATGTAATAGCTAATTTATAAATATGTCTTTTAAAAATGAACTACAACTGACATAATTTTTTTTCCATTAGATTTCTTAGTGATTTTCTCCTAAACACCTACTGAAATTCTTTCATAGTATCAGTCTGTGCATTTTTTTTTTTCCCGAAAACAAAGGTTATTTTTGAATTAAAAGAGTAATTTCCCACTCCTGCTGACAACATGACTCAGTGACTAAACGTTCCATGTTCGTCTCCCATTCTGGTTTAGACTCTATTCCTGTACGAATTGCCCATAGCTTTTCCCAGTCTCTACCATTAGAATATGTCACTGCACGGTGCTCAGTCTCACCACAGAAAGGATGGTGCACAGCATAAGCCATGTCTAAAGAATCCCAAATGATGCAATTCACAAGCAGATACAGTAGCTTAGCTCTATTTCTGGTTTAAATATTTTTTGCAGGGACAACGAGACCATCTCTTGCTCCATTTTTTTCATATTCATTTTTTCTGCAAGTGGACTCTACTCTGAAAAAAAGAGTGGAAAAAATTTGGTTCAGGAAGTAAAATGTAGGTAATGCCCTACATGAAAGAGGGCATTCAAAGAGTCACTCAACAGATCTCAGTAGGCTTTACAGCAATTTGTCCTCATGCTCCACTGACGTGGCATATTTGTTATGTTAGTCTGAATTCTTCCCTTTTTTCCACCCTCTCTACAATAAGCCGTGTCCTGTTGAGACACATCCAGAAACAGATTATGTCTTTGCTGTATTCAGATCTCTGTTTTAAATTTACAGTCTGCAAAGCACCATCCAAGTATCGCAGTTGCAGGCAGATCGCTCCATCCCGTGGCAGCACTGCTGCTTGCAGGCTCCCCCTGGCAGGCTGCTGAGAGAGGCAGACGCGCTGCTGCAAAAACCCACCACGTCTGCAAAATCTGCAAATAATGCTGTGTATTCTTTAATGCCATTGGCACCCTCTCTATAAACTCTCTACGCTTCCTTTGCACTTGTCTTTCTGTTACGGCTCACTTCATTTTGCCAGCTTGGGATATTTTCCAGCTGCGTCCCCTTATGGCCAGCGGACAGTCTCCTGAATTACATGGGAGAGATACTGCAGGGGAGAGGGAAGCTTCAAATTTTACTCCTCTGAGCATTTCTGATCCCATATAGTTCCACTAAGAGAGGAACTTAAACTGGGCACACAGAGGCTTAATATAGTAGTACATTCAATGTGGGGTACTGGTGGATGGCAAGCTGGAAATGAGCCAGCAATGTGCACTCACAGCCCAGAAAGCCAAACATATCCTGGGCTGCATAAAATGCAGTGTGGCCAGCAGGGCAAGGGAGGTGATCCTGACCCTCTGCTTTGTGCTGGTGAGGCCTCACCTGGAGTACTGCATCCAGATGTGGAGCTCCCAGTGCAGGACCTGACATAGACCTGTTGGAGTTTATCCAGAGAAGGGCCACAAAAATGATCCAAGGGATGGAGCACCTATCCCACAAGGACAGGCTGAGACAGCTGTCTCTTCAACCTGGAGAAGAGAAGGCTCCAGGGAGACCTGCAACATTTTGATATCTAAGAAGGGGCTGTGAGAAAGAAGGGAACAGACTCTTCAGCAGGGTCTGCTGTGATAGGAAAAGGGGAAACTGTTTCAAACTAAAAGAGGGGAGATTTAGATTGAATGTAAGAAAAAAGTCTTTTAGAATGAGGGCAGAGAAGCACTGGAACAAGTTGCCCAGAGTGGTGGTGGATCCCCCATCCCTGGAGATAGGTCAAGCTGAATGGGGCTCTGAGCATGTGATGCAGCTGTAGGTGTCTCTATTCATCGCAGGGGAGTTGGACTAGATGACCTTTAATGGTCTCTTCTAACTTAAACAATTCTGGTATTGAGTGATTAAGGGGCAAATGCTGATGTTTAAATGAAGTTTCACTTAAAAAGAAATAGAACCATAGAAAAGTAAAGTTAAAAAGAATCTCAAAACCCATACTGCTGTGGGAAGAGATCAGCTGTATTTCCTCATTATACCTCCTAACTATAGGTATATGCTCTATGTCTACCTCCTAACTCCTATGTGAGAAAGGTTTCACAATATCTGAACTTAATGTTCCCTGTTTTTCTTCAATTCCATTGCTTTTCAGCATATCCTTACTGGATGTGAAGAAGTTTATCCCTTTCCTCTCACTGCACCATTGCTCTACATGTTTGAAGCTTGTTGTTTTGTTGTTCTTTTTTAGGCTGCCCGTCCTTCTCATGCTTTTATACCTATTACTCAGCTTCCAGAGCCTCCAGCTGGCCCATGTATTTCTTGTTGTATGGTACTCTGAAATACAGTACTCAAAACCAGCTGTAGTGATCCAGCCAAGCTGTTATGTGATGTTATAATCAAAAAAGTTTTGTTATTGAGTCATCCGTGTTGCAATTTATTTTTTTTTCAGGTATATATGTCTGCTTCCCTAATTGCTTTTCTGGTATTCTGTCATACCCACGAGCCTGAAATCCCTCATCCTCAGTTGTTCACATAAACTTTTCAACGTCAAACCACTCTTGTTTTTGAAACAGAGATCATCCCAGTGCAAGTGTAAGAAATGCTGATTTTGTGATGAATGTTGTAGTCTAAGAAGCTAGAAATCAAAAGCTGAAAAATTGATTCCCTTCGTAAGAGTGGCAAAATATAGTTGGCCCAGGTTTCTATCCATCGTATCTGGCTCTAAGGATTTCTAAGCTAAAGAATCACGCCTGCATCGGATTACATTTTTAATAATTTCTGTGAAATTCCAGGATAAATATTTTTTAAACACTGAAGATTTTACATATTAAGTCCACCTGAACAGATGTTGATTCAGCTACTGACATTACATCATGACAACCAAAATACCATTGCATAAATCTCTCTAATACTCTTCATGAGGGTCATCAATTATTTTTAAATATGAGTAACACTGAAGTGTAGGATTCAGAAAGTATCTAGAGGAATCCTTCAGATTTACGGATGTATGGCACTTAGCCACAGCATTTCTGATACACTTACAATAAAGTACTTAGTGGTATGATGATGACTTTGATTTATAACTCGGTTACATCTGACAATTTCAATATTTTTCTTTTAAGCAAATTTGCCTGCTGTGTTTCTCACTCTCTGCTTTCTAATAGCTATAAAATGGACTTACTTTAAGATACGCATTGAAATCTCTTCCTGATCAGAAATATATGAGACCTAAGGCCATTAGTTCATATTTTCACATCTAGACAATTGGGATAACACTAAGTAAAAATTAAAGATTTTCCCTAAACAAATTGACTTATGTGCTTTATAGCTAAAAGATACTTATATTTATTATTATTTTTAATTTCTTTTAGAGTCAACTATTTACCTCACTGGGGAACAACAGAGAGAATGTTGTGTTGTAACTGTTGTAAGGAACTTAAAATATAAAACAGATTGGTAAAGAACTGAGTTTTGGGCTACTTAACAAATGGGACTGGAAAGAATGTCAGTTGGCATATACTGAGAGATAATATTAAAATTAAAAATGTCATATAGCAAGATGCATAACTTATTTCGCCTTTTCTCTTTGCCTTGGAATAATAAGTCCATGTATTTCCTACCCTTATGCAAATGGCGTGATGAAACCTGTGTATGCCACTCTTCCCACACCAGAGACTTTTGCAAACTGCTGAACGTGGATAGATCTGCTGGCAGTGGCCAATCCAAAACCACAGGTGACCAACTCTCCATCATCTGAGTGGCATGGAGAGAGATTGGCCTTTTTTTACTTGGGTACACAGAGAGGACTTGTTAAAAATGTCATCGGTTGGTGCGTGAAGTAGCAGGGACATGTAATCCTCCTCAGTGGGGCACTCCGCCTTATGGAGCTGAGGGATAAGTAGGTGGAAAGAAAGGAAAGGTAAATGGATTCTGGGAAAAGGACACTGTAGTTAATGAAGGAAAAGATGATGAAAGTCACTGCTGTCAAAACCAAAATGAAATGTTACACAAGATGAAACACAAGATGAGTTTGGGAAGAACCTGAACATTTCAGCATCCTGTCAGGCAGTACAGCGCAAAGGGAGAATAGCTGCTAGGATGCCCTGCAGAACACACCAGCCTGGAGAAGGTGTCCAGGCTGGCTTGTCTGTCCTCACTCCCTCTTGATCAGGTAACCCACACCTCCACAACCTTCTGTGAGATGGGAAACGTATTAGATGTGTCACTGGGGAAACGGAGCAGCAGATTTTGGTGGAGGAGGAAGACAAAGAGGACATGTGCTGAAGACAATGGTAAGGAGGAGCAGTTTCCATTCATATAAGAACTAAATCCAGGCTGAATGAGTGGGAAAGTTAGTTTTGAGTCACTGGCCCTGGAGATGTAGGGGAATGGACCTGACCTCTTAAGGTAAGAAAGTAAAACAAGAAAAAGTACAGATGAGAACTGTTTATAAACAAATGAGAGGAAAAATGGAGAAGAAAAAGATTTGCAAAAGGAAATTACAAATTAAGGGTCAAAGTGCCTGAAGGGAATCCAGGGGAGAGAAAAATTGTGAAATTGAAAATAAGGACAGTGCATTCGTACTAAAAACAGCCTTATTTTAGGACTGGTGAGAGATTCAGAGTCTGAGCTTCCTGAAATCTTTTCTTGGGAAAAAAAAAAAAATAGACACAGAAACAAGACAGACAGCAGATACAGGAACAGTCACTTTTAAAAGCTGAAATGATGCTGCAATTTACCAGATCCAGGAAAATCTTAAAAAGCTCTTGCTCACTTTCTCCTCTTAATTGGAAAACCAGGAATCTGATATGACAGGTGCAAGAAAAGTGAGGTTGTATATATTATTTAGAGTACAAACAAACAAACACATTTGGAGGAGGAATGGGGGGATTGAGGATGCAGCAATGCTAAAGTTAAAATTAAAACAAAACAAATTAGTAACTATTTTTCTGATATTAAAGTAGAATATTTTCTTTTCTCTCTGTCTGCTGCCTATGAATAACATTTAGCAACTGCTATTCTGGCCCTTTGCCTGCATGTATACTATGACCACTGATAGCTCTGCAATAATGAAAGCATTTAAAAACCTCAGTCCGGCCTAGGCAAATGAAAATGTTCTAATGTACATCAGAATAAAGAATACGACAGCAGAAAAAAAACCAGGAGAACGTGTACTGCATCTTGTTCTGGAAAATCTATCATACTAGCAAAAAAAAAAACCCCTCAGTTTTTATGTAGCAAAATAACTGCACCGCAAGCTGGAAGAATAAGGTTGCCACTCTCCTGCTGTTTTTTTGCAATTTCTCCACATCTTCCTCTGTCATCACAACTTCAGCATTTAGATGATGGATGAAAGATTAGTGTGGATTTTTTAGAATTTGAGATTTTAGGGACCTCTCAAGCTACTTTGCTGAGTTTTCTGACAGAAACAATAGCCAACTTAGTCTTACCCCATGCAGTTTCACAGTAACTCTCAATTGAATCCCCATATCATTGACCTCAATGGTTTCTTTTAGACCCAGATGCAGCTCTCCTTCAAACTCCTCTCCCTATTCCCTGCCAAAAACTGTTCATATTGTTTTTCTTCATTTGCCTCATGAAAGATACCTGCCTAGGAGCTACCAAAGAATAGATACAAGTGTAAGCTCAGTCCTGGAGATATGCAGAAATGCTGCTGCTGAACTCAATGGACATGTGTGTCCTAGAAACAAGTGAGGCCCTAAGCACAGTGGGTTAGCCCAGACTGTTCATCTGATATTGACTCTGGTGGCTCAGAGACAGCCCTCAAGAGAGCTAGCCGCCACCTGAGAAAAATGTGAATAAAAATCTTTTCAGGTCATCAGCTGAGGATGTATCATATTTTGATTTAAAACTCAGTTTCAGCTTTGAAGTATTAACTCAGGAACTTTGAAAACCCCTTTCCTGGAGAAGGTTTGGGATCAGTTAACCAGCAACAGATGGCAACAAAAGAGAATTTCATAAGGAAATTGGAATGAACCAGGCTTCAGAAAGTTTATGGGGCTATGGAAAATAGGGTATAAAGATTGAGAAATTTCTCCTTGCTAGAGCTGACTCAGCAATCAGTTTTTCCTCTACCTGCCCTCAAGGGAACTGTGTCCAGACCAAGATCACAACTGTAGATGCTTTTATCTGGGTCAGTCTGGATTTTCAATGAACATGGTCTGTAGCAGAATCCAGAGAGACAGGAAGTGTAATTTCCTAGAAACCAAATGGAAAAATTACAGGAAGGGAGGGTGTTCTGAGAAGCATAAGGGAACGCAAAGACTTCATAAATGTAATGGACATGGAGTCTCCAAGAGCAAAGAAGCTGAGGTCTGCAGAAGCCCCAGTGAATGAAAAGGAACATATTTCTCCACAGAGAAAAAGCTGGCTGTGATCTACTCTTGCTGGCAGATGGAACTTCAGCCTCAGCTGGCAATCTATCAAGCTTTAAGAAAAAAAGTAGTAAACTCTTGGCAATGAGTGGGAAACCAACTGCAGTGCTGAGGGAAGAAAAACCACATGCTCTGACGGCTGAGTGGTTCATGACCTCAGCTCGCAAGAGAAAATGAAGGGTGATGGTGGCTGATGACTCACTTCTCTCAATAACAGAAACATCCATTTGTTGGTATGATCCAACACTTATGGAGAGGTTCTGCACAAATCAAAGCTATTGCAAGAGTTTACCAAGGCTCATTCAGCCATCTGAAACCTCCTCCAAGTGGCTCATTCACTTGGGAAATACTGCTACCATTCTAGGAACTAGCTAGAGAAAGCCATAAGAAACAGCAATGCTCCTGGACTAGTTGAGAGAGAATAGGAGCCTCAGCTGGTGTTCTTATCAGTCCCATCGGAGAAGGGTAAAAGTCTGAGCAAGGACAGACACATCCTGGAGATAAATATATGTCTATGCAGATGGTGCAGTTTTAGAGGACTTGGGTTTCCTGAAGGGGAGAGGAGGTATTCATAATAGGGTCATAAGAGGGACAAGAAGGAAATGACTGAATCAGTTGTAGATATGTGTAAAGTATTTTGCCTTATATGATGCAGGATGCACATGTTCACTCTGAGATCTGGAATCTGGTGGGAGACAGACCTGTTGAAATTCTCTAGGGTAATAACAGAAGGAGGAAAGGGCATCTTTGGGAAGAAATACAACAGGACACAGAATGCAAAGCTGTGTATATTCTATTTAAATTTAGCCATCACATAGTTGGACATCTAATTTAAACTAGCCAGGTAAGCACATTGCTATCAGTCCCTCCTACCTGTCTTTGACTGCTATTTCAGGGTGGGAAGAATTGCCTCTGAAAGGGTTGGTCTCTCTACACTGACTATGGAGGAAGCCTAGGTAACAAAGTGCCTAAAATAAAGTCTAATATTGCAAATGTGTTTAAATTGTGCTGAATTATAATCGAACCTCTTCTGGATTTGATTCAGATCAGGAAAGAGAAAATGACTGAAAATGGGAAAGGGGAGGCAACTTTAAGTGAGTTTAATTTGTGAAGCGGTAGAACTGATAAACTTTTGCAATGGAGATGGGTGCATCAGTGGGAAAAAGGACAGTGGATTTCAGGAAAGGGGATTTTCATAACTCAAGAGGACTGATAAGTAAGACCTAAATAGGAAACACAACTACAGGAATGAAAGTCCAAGGGAGTTAGCAGTTTCTTAAACAATGGCACAAGAAAGATGAACAATGTGTAAGGAAGAGCAACCATCTCATATACTGATTTAACATTCTAGTTTAAAGGGTTCTCTGCTGTCTTCAACAGCCTTACAAACCAAAACAAAAGAGACTCCTTTTACTCCCTCGTGAGTTTTTTCCTCCCTTATCTCTTTGTTTCCCATTAGGTATAAGAAAATTATTCTTAGTTATAACTTCCACTTCAAATTTTCCATAATATCTAACATGCAATCTTAATAGTGAGAGGCTAAATTTAGCTTAGTCCTTTCAATATTTCATTCTGAAGAAATAAATGAATATAGAATACAAACTGTTCAAATTTTTAATGACAAGCATGAAAAACATCAATGTTTCATAAATATGAAGTGGAAATTTCAGAAAGACCAAAGTACAGCATAATATTGATACTGTCGTTATGAAATGATAACAAGAAAAGAGTAACAAGAAAGCATTCTGTAATTTTTTAAGTTGTAAGATCTAGTCTGCTTAATGAAGATGGAGGGCTGAAGACAGATGTTGCCAACAAACCTGAAGGGTTTGATGTTTTTCTGGCATTAGTCTTCACCAATCGTGATTAGATAGCTAACACAGTTAAAATCAATGTCAAAGAAGGATGAAGTCAGTTGGCATAGAAAAGAGTAACTCTGAGGGCTAAGTAAGTTAAATATATTCAAATCATTTGATACCTTGTTGAAATTCTCCTCAGACTACTTAGGGCATTGTCTAGAGCAACAGCAGAACATCTAGTGATTATATTATTTAGCCAGGCTCCAAAAGGAATGAAAAGAGAAAATAAAGTGTAACGTACGGAAAAGAATCCTCAGTATTTTATGGACAAGTGAAGTCTTATTTCAGCTCTAGAATGACATTAGAATAAATGAAAAGATTTTAAGTATTCAACTCTTTAGATCTGTTAAGAGAAAAACATTGTCAAGTCCATCCAATGGCCTTTCTTGATAGAATAACAAACTGTTTGGAAAAGAAAAAATAAAGAAGTATGATACACCTGTGGTTTTTAAGCTTTTGACTTAGTTTTCTATTCTAATCTCATAAAAGGGTTTGGAATAAGTGGTTAAAATAATTATTTGCATGAAATTGATTGGGAAATTAACCCCAATATTAACCAACTTTAGTCTGTGAAGATACATAAGCATGAAATCTACAGGATTCTGTCGTGGGTCTGGTACTCTCCAGTGGGCACATTGAATAGGTTATGCAGTAGAAAAGAAATGTGTTTTTGAAATCTGAAGTTATATCAACCTAGAATTGCAAGTGTATTAAGGGACAGGATTAAAACTCAAACAACCTTGATAAACTGAATACATTCTTGACATCAAGAATGACACTGAGAAATTGAATAAATTACATGCAATAAATGGGACACAATTCAAGAAGGGTGTGTGCAGAACACGGCACTGTAAGAAATAAACATATGTGAAGTACAAACATAACCGGAAAACAAATGTTTGGAGAAATACTACTCAGAAAGCTTTTGAAGCTAAGGTGGATCATGCACTAAACATAAATTGATGGTGACGTGCATGACAAAACCACTAACATCGGACTGGCAATAACAAAGAAGTATAGTATATGGAAGATGTTCAGGAATCCCTTCCACTTCAGTCAGAGATGAGTTCTGCACATGCTCCCGAAAGGCATAGCACTTCTGGAGAGGGTCTAGCAGTCAGCAACAAGTCTAATCAGAAAGCTGAATATAAAGACATAGCAAAGAAACACAAACTGGATGTTTTGTTTTTAAGTGCAAATAAAGGAAGTGAAGGAGAGATTTGAAAATATTTTTCAACTATACAAAAATTTTCTGAAAAATAAAAAGAGATATTTGGTACCAGTTTTTATGAGTTTTTCATTCACATTGGAGGTGGAAATTTGCTTGAAATTTTCATACTGTAAGGAGAGGGAAGTATCAGATTATCTTTCCAGTGATGATTATAGAATCCTAAAACTTTGTAGACCAATTAAGACAAAAAGCTGTTATGCATAATAAATAGGTAAGTACATATGTAAGGAGAGATTTTACCTTAAGTGGTTTGGATTAATTCCTTTAGACTCTTTCCTGTGCATTTTCTTTGATCCCACAATCTTTACTGAACCCTGTTTTTGTCTTCTGAGGGAATAAAAATGATACAGAGCAACCTTAACCTCTTTTGTTGTTTCAATCTCATTGTCAGTTGCTGGAAATGGTGCCCATTTTGAGAAAGATAAATGCAGAGAAAGGAGTATGATAATAGTCATGACACTGGGATTACAGTCTCCTGTGGAAGTGTGTAAAATCCACAATGGATATAACTACTTCCCCTTGGAGAAACTTTTATCCCACTTAAAGGTGAGACTTTACTGTAAAGTGTGTGCTTATTCCAGAGGAACTGAGCTATCTCTGAGCCTAGAGTTAAAGAGTTAATTTAGTTATCCTTGGTTCAGTCTACAGAATATCTCAAAGGCTTTGAAACCAGTGTAGAGATTGGAACACAAGTTGTATTGCCGACAGATCCATATTCTGGAATACAGTATGAATTTAGTATATTTCAGGATTGAGTAAGACATAAATAACTATACCTTTTCCTTATCTGTTAGATAGTCTTTCATCTGCAGGAGATGAGTGAAAGTTTGCCCACAAGCACTTCTGCTTGAAATCTTTGCACATAAGTCAAAAATTCTTTTCATCTGGGTGAAGAAAAAGAGAGAGCTACATTCAGTTTCACATATATTAAAAAAAATACAACAACCCAATGATAATAACAACAAATCAATAGAATGAGGAATAGAAACAACAGGAAAACATTTATTTTCATCTCTTCTTAGTTAATTTTATGTCATAGACTGTAATGAAAAATGTATATGATAAGCTCCCAAAAATGAAGTGTTTACCAACAATTTATGTGCTATAGATAAAAATAAATCATGTTGCTTCCATTATTTAAATAAAGTTGATTTCTTGTTTTAGGTGAGAACCGAACAAATTCAAGTAATATCCTTACTCTATGATAAGAAATAAACACAAATTAAGTTTCATTTCTGATTACTGTGGAACTCTCTTACCTGTCTCCTTTCTAAAATACACATCTGGGCAATTTTAGCTTTTTTCATGCATATTGGAAAGAATTTCAGGAGAAGCTTTGATGTTTTTATTTATTCATGCCAAGAAAAAGAAATTCAAAAAAATAATTACCAGGAAAAACACCAAGGATTAATTTTTGTGTCTGTAGAATCTACTATTATATTGGAATTATTTCTGACAACTAACTGCCCTAGTCTCCTTACGTTTATATACTAGCTGAGGAGGGAAAGCGCACATATAAATGAGTCTTCAGCAAACCCTATTGGTAGTTGAACTTTTCTAATTTATTGTGAAAAAAAGTAAAATTCTGTCAGACTTTATGGGGCAGACCTGAACTACTGTTCTTCCTGGCAAGGTTTTTCAGTGCAAATAATCAATCAATGGCAGTAAAGCCAAAGTAAGAGTGATAATTAAGCTTATAGCTGGCAGAATTTTTTTACTCATAGAGTCATCACAATAGACTGTGGATTAGTCTGAGTGGCTGAATAAAGTCATGTCAATGTAAAAAGTTCTGAAATAAATACAGTCTATTTGTTGTACTTTTTTTTTTTTTGCACTATTTCAGTGGCATTGCAAAACAGTGTGAGGATGATATAATCTCTATTATATAACTGCTTGATAAAAGTATCTAAACTAAAAACTGAGAAAGATGGGTAGCAGTGGTGCAGTTCAGAGAGCAGGGAGCAGCAGGGAAGCTGATCCATGAGTCTCTCAGACACTGAATGGTCAAAATTAGTTCTAGAAATCTGTTGAGTGCATTGAAGGCAAATGTCTGCTTCGAAGTCTCTACTGTGACAGACCCAAAATTAAGCCAAAATGCGGAGCAAATAAGAAATGCTTGGAATCTTTATCCACAGAAACCCACTCACAGAATCACAAGATTGTGTCTTGTCAGGTTTTAAATATCTCCAAGGATCGAGACACTGTAACTTCTCTGAGCAATCTGTTTCAGCGTACAACTACCCTTGCCATAAAAAGAAATAATAATTTAAAGACACTGTTGTGATGTTGAAGCAGAATTTCCTGTATTTCAGTTTGTGCCCATTGCCTCTAGTCCTGCCACAGAATACATCTAAGCTAAGGCTGCCTCCAGCTCCTCATCATGTATTTATACACACTGACACAATTCCCCTTGAGCCTTTTTTTCTCCAGGATGAATCAGCCTTTCCTCAGAAATCAGATGTACCACTCTGTTCATCATCTTCGTGCTCCTTTCCTGGATCTGTTCCAGTATGTTCATGTCTCTCTTGTACTGGGGAGCCCAGAAGTGGATCCAGCGCTCCAAATGTGCCTCATCAGGGCTCAGTAGAGAGGAAGGATTGTTTCTCTTGACCTGCTGGCATTGCAGTCCTGTTGCAGGCCAGGATGTTTTTGAACTTTGCTTGGAGGCCCTTTGCTGGCTTATGGTCAACTTGATGCCTGACAGGACTGGCAGGGTTTTCTCTCCAAAGCTCCTTTCCAGCCAGCTGGTCTTCAGTGTGCACTGCTGGATAGGGTCATTCTTCCCCAGGTGCAGGACTTGGTATTTCCATTTGCTGAACTTCCTAAACTGGAGCATTTCTCCAGCTAGCTGATGTCCCTCTGAACTGCAGCACAAGCATCTGGTGGATTAGCTACTCCTCCCAATTTTGCAGCCACATGGATACAAGCTGACAGCGCAGATTTATGTGCAGTATTGGAGTTTCTCCTGAAAGCTCACAAAACCATGCACATTACTTGCTAGATTATATAGAACAAATGCATATGTATGTATATATATATATTTACACAATTATATATACATACACATACATTGATAGCCATATAGGTATACATTAGAGGTAGCAGACAAGTTCATGGGATGTCAGTAGATATTAGGTAGATGAAATTCATTTCAAGCACATTTTAGAAAGTGTCCAGCACATTCATATTCCACAGACAATGGAGATGAATATGCTTATGGACATCAAGTCCTGCCATCCAGAAATGATCATCAGCCTGTGCCAAGCATGGCCACAGGGACAGCACATACCAACACTCCCTTTGTTTTATTGGTTCTTCAGGAAGCCTAGAGATTGCTGTACCTTGTGTCAAGGTTCAGTGAAGCAAGCACATACTGATTGGCAGCCGGCAGAGCCCAATACACTGATCTTGGCAGTAAACTGCAGGAAAGATGGTATTAAGATTATTCTTCTCTGCCTCTATGCAGTGCAATGTGAAGGTAAATCTCCCTTTTAAAATTATTTGCACTGCAAATATTATGCAAGTTATTAAAGGAAGATATTCAAAATTCAGAATGAATTCCCACTTTGATGAGCATTTTAATTAAATGTTGCCTAAAGGTGATATGGCTTTCTTGAATATACCCTAATAAAGCATTTCAGTGAACACCAAATTTATAATAAGAAGCATATTTAATATCCTAGGAAAAGAGTTTGAATGACATGGTCATAGCAGAATATAAAACCCAGGTTTATATAGAAGCAAGTGGGCAATTAGACTGAAATAGATTTAGAGATGAGGTTTAGAAAGATTGGACAGAAAAGATGTAGATGGGTAGACAGTGCAGAAATGGAGAGATGAAGAGATAGATACAGCAGATAGTTAGATTCTCATGAAATAGTCTTTCCGTGTTTGGTGTGCAGCTGCATAGCACCTGCCTGACATTTACAGCAGATAGCTTTTATTCATTTCATGGGATATTCATCAAAATGTGGTTGAGAGATGGAGAAAATTCCAAGTATGTGTCATCACTTTACTGGCTTGTGCAGCTGTTTCCTAAAGCGCACAATGATGTTGTGTTGTTAAGGAAATACACTGTCACCCTGCTGAACAAATAAAGCATTTAGTTTTATTGAGTAACATTACAATAATGATGGGAGATAATGGACTAAAAATACTGCTTATTCAGTGAGTATGGACAAGAACTTTACTGTCCATGAAAGAATCACTTCATGTATGGAAAATAAAAATTGTGTGATTTATTCAGCTAATATTAATTGTCAAGCTACCTTTTTAATCATATTGGTGTAAAATACTTGCAGACATGAGATTCAATCAAGGATAAGAACCTTAACTGCAGAACTCATCAGAAATACCAGAATTTTTTTAAAAAAACAGATAGAGGGTTGTATCTATGGATTCTAGTATATAGAAAACAATTATGCTGGAGAAAGGATAAAACTAAGTTAGGGTGCTTTGTTGTTAGGATATTAAACTCATACACTTCTGATCATACAAAAGGCTCATGCTTCCTTTTCCTAGGAATATATCTGGACTGATTTTGCATCTCTTTTTATAAGATACTAATATTTGTCAAAACCTGACACTATAAAAAAGATTTTTTAAGATATTTATGATGATGATGGTATTTCAGCTAAAGTGTCTAAGTCACAACCCTACAGGACTATACTGTTAATTTTATGAGACTGTTTTGCACAGGCAAATCCAGCCCAATGCCACAACATTTTGTTTCTTTTTGATCTCATTTCTTTCAGTTTTTCAACTGTTTCTGAAGGAAAAGAACCCTCTGCAGTATTTCCTCTCAGAGAGTCAGATGGGACCCATTTGTTAGTGGTGGTTAATTCCTAGTAATTCATCATCTCTTGTCTTATATTTAAATATACACTTTAAGTTTCTCAAAGTCACCAAAACATCAAACAAAGATGTAGGGGAAAAGTACAGGCTTAAATGTTTCATGCATGAGAGTGTGTGTTGGTAAAGAGTGGGTCGAAATCAGTTAATTAGCTAGCAAGTCAAAGGAGATGATTGTCCCCCTCTACTCTGCCCGTGTGAGGCTCCATCTGCACTACTGCATCCAGACCCAGGGTCTCCGGTACAAAAAAGACATAGAGCTGTTGGACTGAGTCCAGAGGAAACCACCCAGATGATCAGAGGACTGGAGCACCTCTCCGATGAAGAAAGGTTGAGGGAGCTGGGTTTGTTCAGCTTGGAGAAGAGAAGACCTTATAGAATCCTTCCAGTACCTGAAGAGTGTCTACAGGAAAGATGGAGAAGGACTCTTTATTGGGAGGATAAAAACATCACAGTCTGACTGTGACAGGACAAGGGAGAATGGTTTGAAACTAAAAAAAAGGAAGATTTAAATTAGATATTAGAAGGAAATTTTTTACTCAGAGAGCGGTGAGGCCTTGGCACAGGCTGTCCAGACATGCTGTGGGTGCTCCATTCCTGGAGGTATTCAAAGCCAGGTTGGATGGAATACTGGGCAGCCTGACCTGGTGGGTGGCAATCCTGCCTATAACAGGGAGTTGGGACTGGATGACTCTTAATGTCCCTTCCAGCCCAAGCCATTCCATGATTCTATAATTTAATGAAGTATAGTGATAAGACAAGGGGCAGTGGTTTTAAATGAAAAAAAAAAGGGTAGATTTAAATTAGATATAAGGAAGAAATTATTCACGATGAGAGTGGTGAGGCATCAGCACATGCCACCCAGAGAACCTGTGGATACCCCAGTCCTGGAGGTGTTCAAGGCCAGATTGGATGGGGTCTGGGCAATGTGGTCCCTACCCATGTCAGGGGTTTGGAGATAGAAGATCTTTAAGATTCGTTAAGATTCTTTCCAACCCAAAGGATTCTGTGTTTATATGAATTTATTTTCAACTGAGGCCTAATTCATGCACTTCACCTGACTCAAAACCCGACCACAGCCTTTCACACATCAAGGCTACCCTTCTGGGAGAGTCACTACAGAGTGCCTTGCACTCTGCACTGTGTCATGTGAGCTCAGTGGTATTTCTGCCCAGTATAATGACAAATCTTGTCCTTCAGAGAAGCAATCCCATAAGAGCAATCTTATGTACATACAGCCTACAACATGGCTGTGGGAGGAAATTGAAGGTAACACCTTACCAGCACAGGGTTACCTGACCAATGAGTTCCTCTTGCACAGCCAGTTATGACAGCAGGATACCAGCAATACTTGGTGTGCTGTTCCTGTCCAGATAGAACAAAGGGCCATAACGGTGCTGGGAGGCAAGAGAGAGAAATAGAGAAAGGCTTCTACAAATGTGAGATATGAAAAAAATAGCATTCAATAGATTTATGATGTTTGCTTATTTATTATAAATTAAAATAAATTTTAAAAATCTACAAAGCTGTTGCAGAGGCCCAAATGCTAAACTACTGATGTAAGGCCTTAGAACGATCTCTGCAATAATAGATATGGTGACTTGCAGTCACTGAATCCATCCAGGCCATCTGTGGTGGCAGCTGAAGAAGGGAGTTGAGATACTCTGTTGTAATTTATGGAGAAAGCTTCAGAGCTCCCTGAGAGACCTCACTGTTCTAAAGGCAGCCTTAACCACTGCAACCACAAGCTTTTCTAACTTGAGCACTTGGTAGCATCCTCTCAGTGAAAGGATAGTGGATTCAGTCCATAATGCAAACTGTCCATTGAAGCCTCATGCAGCTAAGCGAGGTACTCATAAGGGTTGGAACATTTTGGGCTTTGTCCTTTAGAACAAAGTTGTTAAACTATGACCTCATGGTGCCTCTGTCATTACCATGGCTTAGATCCAAAGGCAATTGAAGTCGACTCCTATTGACTTCAGCGGGCTTTGGAACAAGACCTCTTCCACTTCAGCACAAGGCTATTTTTAATGAATGAAGACAGCCTCATCAGAATCCGTTTTGGCCTTTAAAAATGGAGTGTACTGTTGCACTGGAACTGAAAGCCTCATCGTGATGCTTGGCTATGATATCAGGATGGAAGGGGAGATAAAAGCCCTTTTCTTGCATCAAGCTGCTCCTGCTGGAGCTGCCTTTTTCTCATTTCTTTTTGTTGAAATAGCAGTACTATTGTTTGCTTTTATTGGTCTCTTGGGATTTGAAAATCTCTTCCAAGGGAGGGGCGCACAACCTGCACACACACACCACACCTGTCTTGCATGCTCATTACCATGTATATTTCTGCAGAAATATTTTATTTTCATCATCTACAAGTCAGTGGTTTCCTATTCAAAATAAAATTTCTATTCATTCATAACCCAAGACAGATCTCCCAGAAGAATCCACTATCATATTGCTCTGCACAAACAGTTTTTCCTTTCTTTAAATATGTAGCAGAACAACTTCCATATTACTTTTTGTGCTCAAGGGAGATTTTTTGATTTTATTATTTCTATTTTTCATAGTGTGTAGTCCTGTCTTAAAGGATCAAACAATTTCATTGTAACATAAACAAGAGATACTGATTAAAGAAAAAGAAAAAAAAAGAGAGAAAAAGAGAGAGATTTCAAAAATTAGATAACTGGATTTTTCAAGCATTATTCTGTGATACTATGTGTCTGAGGCAGTAATAGGTTGCATTTCAGACCATAATTAGTGATAGATGATGTCTGTCATAAATATAGCAAAAAGAAAATTCAAAAGTAAAATATAAAATTGAAGAACTATCTCTAACTTGGTATCTCAAAACCTGAATAACTTCTTAGGTTGTTTGATTTTGTAATATTCATTTCATAAGAAGTATGTTGCTCTGAAGCAGGAATAGTACACATTTAAACGTGTTAAAATTTCTTATTCAAAATTAATGACAAATTTCAGCTAGCTCTGAACTGCGAGAGGAGAAGGTAAGACCTATATTTCAAGGAGAAGTGTCTTTAACTTACTTGGTAATAACAGAATTCAGAAAAGGAAATATTCTGAACTTTCACTGCGCTTTTTGGATGGAAGTCACTATAGAAGTGGAAAGTGCTATTGAAAAGAACAACAGAGTTTTAAGGGCCTGAGCCAAAACGAGCCAGGATATGGAAAGAGCCCAATCCAAAGCCCAGTGGAGTAAATCAAAGTCTTTCTATTCCTTGCTGCGGAGCTTGATTCAAATTGTGAATTTAGCATGGTGACATCTGTGAGTTCTTCACTGATGGATGTGGTGAAACAGTGCTGGAGACGATCACAGATAGTTACTATTGCTGCAAAATAACAATTTCCTGGCTTTGTCTACCATTTCTTCAGTTTTTCATGCCATTCTTTGAATGTCATCTTTCATCTGTTTCCCATGGCTTCTTTCTATTTCCTACTCTCTTTCTCTCTCTCTCTTTTTTTTTTCTTTCGCAAGATAAAGTGATAACATATACAATCAGATGTGAAATATTATTTTGGAATATGACCAGTCAGACTTTATACTCTGTCTTACTCTGCAGTGTTTTGTCTCTTTGCAACAATTGAGATTGCTTTTTTTTTTTTTTCCATTCTGCACAATAAAATATACATCAGAAGGTTGGGAACTGGAGTACTGCGTTTGTGACAACCTGAGGAATAATACCTTACCTCCTTCCCCAGGAGAGATTAAATTATGAGTCACCTCTTTCCCTGCCACTCCTCCATACGTAAATTCTGCTGCTGTCTTACATTAGAAATAGACTGGAAAAAATGAAAGTGCATCTGCCTCCTTGCTTTTCACCTCATAGGAAAACACATTAATGTTCCATTTCTTTGGGATTAGGGAAGAGTTCAGGTCCAGCTGGGGTCCACCACACACGTGCAATAGATTGTGAGGTCAATCTGTGTAAGGTTTTCATGAGTACTGCTGAGCCAGACTACTGGTCCTCAGTGCAAGTATTGTTCTTCATTATAATCGTCCAGCGCATAGCTAGCCCAAAGGGACTAAGGAACAATACAGTACACACCTGGAAAACAGTAGCTTGCCAGTATGTCTCTAGGAATGTTATCTGCACTTTGATCTTCACAAAGTGGGAGCAGGAAGAATTTATTTCAGGGCAGTGTGAATGAGTAGGTTTAGGGAGAGTCCCTTGAATCTGGAAATATCATGGCATGGTAGGCTTCTGAGATATTATTTCATTCCACTAAAATGATAAGACAAAGAGAATAGAAATTTAGGCTATTGACTTCCCAAATAAGTCTGACTTGGCAAACGGCATTGTCTGTTTTTCTTTCCCTTTGTAAAAATTGTTCCTTCAGCACAGCAACCAGTATCTGCAAAGACAGCAAGTCTTGTCTCCAACCAGAAACATATTTCATTCTGCCTCAAATCTAGACATCGTGGCACAGCTGGAGTGCCGAACCGTCCCATTGTTTTGTTATCAAAAAGGCAATAAGGTTATTGAATGTGTCAGCATCAGATCTTACTTTTTGAACGAATAAACTTTCCTTTACTGCAGATTTGGCATGAGCTTTTAAAATAAAGTCTTCTCTTGTCATCCTTCTTACCTCAACACCTTTTTCTCAGTGTCTTTTTTTGTTTCCTGAGCACTCTTCCCTCCCAGGATTTTGCTGAGACTACTTTAAATCCGGATGCTTTGTTCTCTCACTGTCTTTTCTCAGAGCCTCTATAAAGCAGAGTCCCTGGCAAAGGCAATGAAACAGGCTCTGCCAGCCTTTCTGAGAGAAGCTCTGCCATCCACCTTAGCTCTGCTGCTCCTTAGGGCATCCATCTAGCCAGGGTAGATGCAGAGGAGAGGAGTGCAGAAGGGCTATGTGTCATTTCATTCTCACCACCTTTACAGTGGGACTTCAGAGGTGCAATTAAAAGCCGCTTCCATTTGTGAAGCGAGGCTATCTCTGTTGTTCCTAAATAGCCACTTAACAATGTGAACACATACACCCCCTGATAGTAAATGACTGCAGAGTCCTGCCAAGCAAATTTTGAGATAATCTTTGGTTTAGCCATAAAATGTAGATGAGTTAGAAGCGATAAAACTATAGACTACTTAAAAATATTCAAAGTGAAGGCATACGGCTTCTGACATCTATGTTCTGTGGTTAAGCTGGAAGAGAAACACAGCAACCAGAAGAGAATGGAAAGAAGGAGTATTACCTAAAGTGACAAGGATTTAAGCTGTAAATATCCCGAAAATGACCATTTATTTATGGCCTCCCTCTGAATAAAGGAAACAGTGGACTGGAAGAAAGCACGCCTGTATATCTGATGTTATAGGCAACAATAAATAGAATAGAAAATAGATATAGAAAATAGAATAGGAAAGATGGCTCCTTGTGTCTTAGGTGGGTTAAGGCAAGAGAGCTCAGCTGACTGTTTCTAATCAGTTTTCAGAATATAAGACACAAAGACACTTGCCATTTTTACTCTTAATCAAATTCACTTCGTGTTTTCACGCATGCCTGTATCAACTTTTTGTTTTCATTTTCTGCAGTATTGGGTGCTTCCCTCAGGAATTCAGCTGCTGAAATAGTGTATGCAAGATTCTTTTAATTTCCCTAGAAGTATTCTAGATTTTTTATTATTATTGTCATTATTTTACAGAAATAATACTTGAAAACAGCAAGTACAACCTTTCTGTTCAGAAGTCAGAATGGCAACCAATCTCCATAGGAAAGAGCTCTATCAATTAATCTTTGCAGTCAGTCTGGTTTAGGCTACTGGGAAACCATCCCCAGTCTCCTTCAGCAGCAGTGGACTGAGGCAGTGAGTACTTCATCCCGTCTCATCCTTTTCGGACACCTAACTTAGACACAAGTCTAAATCGCACTGCACTTGTGAAATAATATAATATGGAATGCCTATGGAAAAACCATGACCGTCCAGTCCAGAGGTACTATTTCTTTCCACAGAAAGTAACGCAACTTAGTTGTCTGTTCATCCAATTTGTAGCCATAAAAAAAGTGAGCAAATCAGGGGGAGAAGCTCAGCTTTGAACTCTACAGCCCAGCTCTGTGAAATGAATAAATGAATGACTCTACTGAGCAGAGGAAATGAAACACACCAAACATGAATACTGAGAGTCTATCTTTGAATGTGTGTAAGAGGAAGATAAAAGTAGATTTTTAAGAAATAAGGCTCCCTTGCAAATCTCTGTTAGTTTTAGACACCTTTTTAATGTTGCTATGTGTATCCCAGACTGATGTGGGTTGGGAACTTGCTGTGTTACTGCAAGGTAACTAAGGTAACTAAGACACTGGTCTTAGTATTTGCTCCTAATGCTTGATATAATAAAATGCCCAGAGAGAGCAAGTATGGGAAAATCATTCATAGACTTCAGAAAAGCAGTGTGCAGCCATACTTTATCAGGAAGACATCAGGTCCCTACCAGCAGGGCCAGCATCAGCTGAAGCAGCTCAGCCTCCTACAAAGGCTGCAGTTCCCAGACCTGTCTCCTCAGGGCTTGGAACCTCTCATCAGCTGCGTGTTGTCTGGCTGAGCAGTGTCTCTGGCTCCTGTCAGCTTCCTACCAGCACGCTTAACCTCTAATTTTGGGAAACAAAAATACTGACTGGCACAACACTCCTGAAAGGGAGCCAGTCCCTGACTTCTGTCCACCTTCTGCCAAGGTCAAATTCCTCTCTATTTCCAAATTCATTTTGTTTTACTCCCTGTAGTTGAGAGGGGTTTCCCGTGGGCATTCTTGGAACTGCTTCATCACCATTTACAACTACATAACTCTTAATGAATGTTAAGTGATGAGATGCTGTGACTACAAGCTCACAGGTTTTGGCTTGTGAACTTGTCCTGTATTCAGAAGAAAAGTGCCTTCCTTTCAGTGACACTGGCAGGAGCACTGAGTGAAAGAAAATCCATTTGGGTTCAGCCAATGGGAATGCTGCTGTCACTGAGGGAAAGTGTCCTGCAGGCAGCCTGGGCTTGAACAGATCTGCATTGTGGGTGCAACCTTGATATGCACTTTTCTACACAGATGGCTTATCAGAAACGGTAAGAATAGTATTTTACATAGGTGTTCTATGAACATGGCTTTTCACACCACCATTTTACACTTGTTTAATTTGCATTTGGTGCTTTTTCTCCTTTCACTTGTATTTGCATATGTGTATTTATTTTTTAATTACACAGATGTTTGCTTCCTTTTTTAATAAATAAATAAATGAAGCATCCTCATCTACTTTACTTGATGCCTCTCCCCTAGCTCTTTATCTCATTTTTTGTCTCCTGCCCTGCTATGAATCCAGCCTGCCAGGTTTTCAGCTGACATTGCTCATATCCAGGATGATTCTAGGTTCTTACTACTCTCCCACTTTTAATTGACTACGAGTTAAACATATTCTCTTTGGCTGCCTGTGTAGTCTTGCCATTTTTCTAACTGAGTGCAGAAGCAGCAGTTTAGAAGCGTGGTCATGGGAGAGAAGGCTTATTGGTGCAAGTCAGTGCTCTTGATTACTGCTTGCTGGCTAGTCCACATGGGAAAAAAATGGGTCTCATTATCTTCATGCACTGAAAATAATGTTATTGGAAACAATATCTAAACTAAATTACAATAGTAAACTGTGGAACTATCTGAAAACATTCTAGAGCAATTCAGATGCTATGAACCCTCCAGTATCATCTGTGGCCATAAATAGGCAACAGAGACACAGAACATGGTTGCTTGCTTGTCTCTTGCTCACTCTCCTTTCGCCTCCAAGGTTTCTTCAGAAAACAGATCCTAAAGATGTATCAGAACCTATCCAGTCTGTGAAAGCAATGACAAACAAAAATTATTATTATTTTTTTAAAACTTCATTCTTCCCAACCAGAATCCTTCAAATATCCACAGAAAATACTCCAGATATTCCCCATTCTCCATCTTGGGGAAATGCCTGTACTCACTGAATATTTTTGTTGAAGAACTGAACGAGTATCTTTCCTTCTTCAAAACTTTATTTAATAGAGTCTTTGTTTGTCTCTTTTGATGTCCCACATGTGGAAACAAGAAGAATCAGGAAATGTGCTTGGACCTCTCTCATCCATCTGGTAAGTGGACGGATTCTCCAGCGCTCTGCCTGGAGGATATACGCCAATGTGTTGTTCAGCACTTATTGCTACTTTTCCCATATGTTCTTAGTCAATTGTTGCAATCTGTAGCTGTTGTTCTGAGATAGGAATTAGTTACAATAACCAGAAAATAGTTGTATAATGCCACTAATCCCTGACACCAGCTTTGTATATCACATCTTGCATGTCATTATCTCCTGGAACTTCCACTGTCATCAGCACATCTTATGCAGTACCTCCTAGAACTCGTGTTGAGACATCAGAGGCAAATAAGGATGGAGAGACTTCCAGTTAAAGTGCCCTACCAAGTAACACTGACTGCTTGCCAAAGCTTGAATGATGGTGATATTCACAGGTCTTCAGAACTGCCTAGAGCCTGTCTTCTGAGAGATTATCACCTTAGATCAAAGACTTCTCTTGTAGCCTTCATTTAATCAAGAATTAAATGTAAAGTAGCACCAGAATACAGCTTCTTTTTTCCCCAGATGAATGTTCATCCTGCCATTAAATGATGGTTGGCTGTTAATTTTAGTTATTTAATAAACTTTAACTCACAATTTATTAGAATACTGCATTTTTACCATCCTGACATACTGGCATCTTATTGTAGACAAATGTACAGATGGCCTGAACCTGTCATACATCTCAGGTCCTAAAAGCAGACAATAAAATGGGAGTAGGAGATCAGAGCAGACATAGACATCTGAATTTAGACAATGTGAACAATGTGAATCCCATTCAAATTTGTCTGTATGTGCTTTTACTTCATCAGAACAGGAACACACTCTTGACGTTCTAGGCCCAGTTCAAAACCAAAGTTAAAAGTGATATTTGAGATATAACATAAATCTAAATTCAAAAATTCAAAGTATGTGCAGAATTCAGGTTAAAATGTGTGCTCATTATTTGAAAAACAGACAAAAAAAAAAACCATATCAACACAGAAAGTAGTACAAATACTATGTTCTACCCTTTGAAAAGCAAACTTGAACAAACTTCTAATAGTAAGATTATTTAAGTTCCACAAAGGATTAATCATGTTTGAAAATGATTTAGAACATGCATGCCTCTGCCAAAAAAAAAAAAAAAAAAGAGAGAGAGAGAGAAAAAAAAAAATCCAACAGGGAGCTGTATGTAATTTATAATTTGCAGTGTGTATATTGAAATAATTTTCATATGCTACTTTACAAATCAAACAGCAGATAGACTGGCTATAAAATAATACTATCGGGCACCTTCCAGAGAAAACTGCTGGAAAACCTCATCGTATATTTAACAAAATCTTCATGGCTTGCCTGCAAGAGAAGTCGAGTTGCCACTATGCTCTGAAACTCTGTTAATTCATTTCAGTTGGAGGTGAGAGAGACACTATATGTATCTGCTATGCGATTCATTGGTGAGGCTTTTGTGTACAACATTTTAAAGTTAACTAGCTTTAGAGAGACAGTCTGAGGGGAACTGCAGAGCAAAGAACTGAATCAAAACAATCTGAAGCTTTGGAACTTAAACCTAGTCCTTTGCATTGGAAAGTGCATGCAGTATATGACTTTAGAAATGCAGAACCAAAGACAAAAATGAAGAAGTTGGAACTTTGTATGTGAATGGGCAAGTGAAAGGCCTGCTAGGCCAGAAAGCCTCATCAATTTTTCATCGAGTTCTCTCTGTGTACCACCAAAGTGTCTTTCAGGCTGAAGCATCACCATATCAAGGCAGGCACTGAACATTTCTCAAATGAAACACATTCCCATATCTAAGTCCTTAAATCAAATAGTTTTAGATAAATTGTTAACAGCAACACTCACTGAACTATTCCTATTAAAAAAGAACAAGTTTTGTTTTACCCACAAGTTTTGGTTTACTAAAGTCTGACAAGATCTATTTCTCTTAATCATTTACTGTGTTTTTTTTCTGTTTTTCTCTCTGAATCTTGTTTCATATCACATTTTAATATTAATTCAGTCATAGCTGTAATTGACAGCTTGCTACTTGTTCAAATTAGTGACCGCAACATTTATTCACCAGAGAAAGAAAAGTCCTCCATAGCAAAGAATGTCATCGATCTTATTTGGGAAAAAATTAAATCACAAGGCCAGGCTAAAACCAACATCAAATCAATGCAGAGGCCATCTTGACTGGATTATAATTAATTTTGAATTCTTCCTGTTGCCATGACACCAGGCATGAAAAAGATTAAGCCAGGCATTGAAAGGAACCTAAGAGCTGGTTGGAGAGCTGGTTTCTTCTTATGTTAAGAATTGCAAGAAAATTCTGTATTAGTGAAACAAAAGTAAGCAGTAACAGCAGAAGGAATTTTCCTCTTTGTGGAGTGGGAGAGGAAGGTTGTAGGACAGATATCTTTTGAAATCTTGCTTATTTAAGGAAATAATCATAATGATTCAGAGATGTTTGCTTAACTTGCCTGATTCTCCTCCTGGCAAATCAAGTGATTAGCACCTTCTCTAATTCTTGCGGGCTACCTTTACTTAATATTCCTTTGCATCCACCCACTCCCTGCCGCGAAGAGCAGCGCTCAGCCAGAGTGCAGCATGCAGCCCACACAGCCAGCATACAAACCTTACACCGTCTGCAGCAGCTCTTCAGAGATGTTAGGAGGGGTCGAGTTCCTCAGGGTGCAAATGTCTATTTTATATGAAGGACATACAAGACACTTCAGAGAGCCATGGAAATTTTCTGGAACTTCACATTCTGACCATTTTCATGGACTTTTAAGAGATTATGTGATATTCTTTTACAATCTCCCAACACAAGCTCCCAACTGAGACTAATAACTGTTTCTTAAAGTAGGACACCAAGAACAACAAAGTCATCTCTAGGGGACTGTTGCCTGTCACATACCTGGAGACTATCGCCTGTGGCAGAGGTGACCGTAGGCATTTCTACTGAGTGCTCTCAGATGATAAGGGAAAGGATAAAAATTTCTGGTAAGGGTGATGGCACTAAGCACCAAATTTCATTTCTATTTGTCACCTCATTGTATATTTGGCCTTATTATATAGAGGTGACAGATAGAGAAGTGCCATTTCCCAGTGCCTCTCTGCTTTTCTGTTCAGGATCTCCTTGTTTTCAGTTCCATACTATGGGAAGCAGTGAAGTGGCTCCTGTAGACACAGGTCTCCCAAAGGCAGCACCAGAAGGCCGGAGGTGTCCTGCATTTGAGAAGTTCCTCAGTCTGCAACCACCCATCAGTGCTGAAAGCTGTGGAAATCTGTTGAACAACACATGGTGATATTGTGGGAGGAAAGTGCTGTCAGTCTGGTAAGACACACTAAGCTACACCAATTGTCCTTTTGCATTAGATATTTGTGGGGTGCTGCAAAGGACAAATGGAGCCAGCTGAAAACCATGCTCCAAACACATCCCAAACAGGCTGGAACTGGCATGACCCAGAAGGTTCCCAGGAGTCCCTGGAAGTTTGACAGGAAAATGGCGGTCACCGGGACACCACATTTGTATAATCATCAACAGTCAGGGTTGTGTTAGTGTCAGCAGGATCATGAAACACATCTCCATGCTACAACAAATACTAGAAACTGACTTTTCACTGTGCCTTACACAGATGTGTGGTGGGGGGAGGAGACACAAACATTTGGCCGTGTATAAACAGAGCAATAGAAAGGCAGAAGGGCTCACAGCAAACACCCCTTGTAGCATGCCTCCTCTGCCAAACATGTTGACTGCTGAACGGATGGTTGGAGTTATTGTTTGGACAGTTGCATTGTTTCTGCTGAACATCTGTATTGACGAACACAGATACGACAGCAGGCGTGGGTAGGAAGGGAGAAGAGAATAATTTGGCTCAGCTACAACATCCGTCAATTATAAAATATAGGGAAGATGCAATATTATTAGCCAATACATTATCTGTTTGGAACTAACTGATTTTTAGTGTTCCCCCTCCTTCCCCCTCCTTTTCTTGGTGTGACTAATCAGTGCTCTCTGAAGGTGGCATTTTGAAACAGACCTTTCTCTCATTTTAGATTTATGGACTGAAACATCTCTGTGCTTAAATCGGTTTCCTGAAAGATCAAATACTGAGGCTTTTTGACTTTCAGAAAAGGTTTAGAAACTCTCAGAGAAGAGGAGCAGTAACATATGTTAATATCCACAGCCTCAGCATAGTGTGCAGGCTCATCACAGCGTTATTTTTAGCCAAGATATCACTACAATTAAATTCTGTGCAAGTTTTGAAACAGACTTTGAAATCTTAAGATGGAAATCTCGTTCGTATGGATTTCTGTGCAGCACTCTCAAAGACAGCCATTCTTTTTTGCTTGTAATGGTGTTCAGAGACTGCACCCTGCTGGCTCATGGCAGCATAAGGGCTTAACATACCCTGTTGGAGTGCTTTTTAGAATGCACTAAAGAAAAGTCTATCCATATTCCAGCTCAAATTGTCACTCATTCGACCTATACCCATTGTAGAAGCCTCATGATACACAAGCAAAATGAGTATGTCTGAAAATGAAGAAATAAATGTTGCATCATTCTTTTCTGCCAAGACAATTTTAAGATTGAATTTTGCACAATCTGCATGCGTTTCTTCTGCAGGTAAACCCACAAAATGTCAGTGCTGTCATCAAAACATGAGACCTCAGGCTTCTGAGGCAGCCTTTGTGCCACCCATCAGAACACCATTTCAAGGGACCGAAGAGGAAAAACAATGTGTGTACTTGTTTTTAATCATTCTCAAAAAACACAACAGTGCAGATCTCGGGAATGTCCAAGCTTGCAAACAAGTTGTAACAATTGAAACAAGTCACTGGCACAGAAAATCCCGTTCCACGAACACAGATCCCTTTTGCACATGCTCACTCTCACAGCAAGGTGAGCAGGACTACCAAGAGGAGAGTGTTGCTCGCCCAAAATTAAAACACAAACTCGCTAAAAGTAATGTGAACACTCATCTGTTTTAATGGACTCTGAGCACCCAATTCATAGCATATGTGAAATACTACTTACACTTACAGGCATTTATTTTTAGTTTCCCAGCTACTTGTGGGGGAAAAGGCAGTGTTTTGAAAGAAGAAATAATTAAATTCTATTCCCAACACACTTTTTTCATGTAAAGCTGCCAAAAATATCCCAGAGTCTTTATCAGTCTTTTTAGTATGGGCAACTTGCATTGCTCCAGGATCAAATTTCTTGTTCTACAAATTTATGCAGTAGAATTTCTACTTCCTGAAGACATAGATATGCTACACTAACTAGAAGACATATTTGACATTTAAGAACATGCTGTGCATAAAAATAAAGTACCACACATTGGCTAGACACACACATTTACAATCAGATTTGAGAAAACAACATTGAGGTAGGATACCTACCGCTTACTCCCAGGGGCTCTCTTCTTTGGGACTGAGGTTTAAATTTAGCATTTCTGTACTTATAGCATTCGGTCAAGAAGACCGAAAGAAAGAGGAAAAAAAAAGCTGAATTTCCACTGTTTGCATGTGTGAGTTGGTCTGCATCACTTACATCATCAAAACATTTTGTCTATGTGAATCACAGTCATTATCAGACAGACATTCATCTGGAAATTCCATATGGGAGCAGAGTGACCTGGTTGTAATTTGCACCTAGTATCTGAAAGCAGCACTTGTGGTAAGGACTCTAAGAGTAAAAGATGCTTTGCTCGGTTTTAGCTATAGAAATGTCGTGTGCCTGGAGAAAACCTGTTGCCTAGGCTTCTCCTGTGGTCCAAGTGGGTGGGGAAAAATATAAGAAGTGTCTTAGGTGGCTACAAAAAAGTTGACTAGACTGCCCAGACAACCACCTTAGCAAACAGCATAGGATGGCGAGTGACATATCACATTCCAGGAAATGGCTGAGCCTTTGCACTGACTGACAGCAGTTAAGGGAAAGCTGAAAGTTAAGACAAACCTCATACTTGGGTGGTGTCAGATTCAAGGCTCAGTCTTCATGGCCAGAAAGCAGAGTCTAGGTAGAAAAGGCTTCCTTGTACATGACAGTCTTTTTTCTCTTCTGAATTTCAAAATCAACAAATCAGATTCTGCATACCCTGCACAAAACAAGACTTGAAGTCTAGATGTACTGCAGTTGGGTAAGCACAAAATCTCCTGTAGGAAACATTCTCGGTGGTCTCAGAATAAACTAAAACTGAAAGCCAAAATGATGTATCATGGAAATACTGTTCTTCCATGTTGGCAGTGGCAACATTTAGCACTACCCCACAGTATAACTAACTCAATCTCTGGAATTATATTTCTACATGTACCATTTTAACAGTGGCAAGTTTTTGTGCTGTAGCATTCGATTGTCTAAATCATTCAGATCCCAGAGGACAGTTACTGAACTGATGTTGACCCATTCTCCCATCCAATGCCCAGGTACAACTTCGGAGTCAGTGTGGGGCTGGGGCTGCTCCTTGCTTTAAACAGGTGAAACCCTGAAATCTGTTACTTCACATCCTGTTTCTACAGTTTCTTGATTCTCTGATTATGGATCTTTTGTACAGAAACCCAGCCACACAGCTGAAGGCATGAGTAAGAAAATCCTTGTGTGCCAAGGTAAGCTGAATCTTGAATAAAGACTAAGGAAATGCCCAAGAGGTTGAATGTTACCAAACTACAGGAAAATTGCACGTGACTGAAAACTAACTCTCCTCTCTGAAAGAAAACTGCAAAGCAAAACAAAGCCTAATTGGAAGCAAAAGACCTTGAGAGCAGAGGAAGAAGGTAGAAAGACTGCTTTGTTAATAATACCTGCTCCTAAAATAGTTCAAAAATGCCTGACATTTATACAGTTTTCTGCCAAATTAAATGAACAAAATACCTCAACTGCTCTTCCCCTTACGGAGAAAAATCATGTTCAATTAAAGGAGTAAGGAAGTAGCAGCTAATAACTGCTTTTTCTTAAATTATAAAGGGTGGTGATCCTATTATAAATGGTGGGGACCAAATAAAAGACTGCATCCTAAACTGCAGTTCAGGCAAAATGCAAACTGCCTGTTAATGGAATCAAGAACATCAGAGCAAATTCCCTCTGTTACACAGCTAAGGATGTTCTGTTATTCGAGAGGCTAGGCTTAGCCTTTAAAAGCTCAACCCAATACCACCAAGTTGAGGTGAATACAAATTACTCACTGTGGAGAGTCTGTTGCTGTCACCTCCATCAGACCCAAACCTGTGGTGCAAGAACATACCCATGGCTCAGAGTGATCCTCAGAGCAGCAAATCCACCCAGGGATCACCTACAGGAGGAGACTGAAACAGAAGCTGTGCCAGGGACTTGGCTGGTGGTTGGGCTATCTCCAGAGATGCCCGGATTCACTCTCTTGGGAGTGGGAGATCAGGAGGCTGAAACCTCAGCTATGCCCAGAAGTGAGGTAGGAGGTCATCAAGGCTGTGTGTGCTCTGAAGGAAGGAGAGGCAGATAAGCACAAGAAGTCCTATCATAACAGAAGTACTTTCTTTAGTGAACACATAACCAAGAAAAATGACTTGGAAGAATCACAGGAGACACATTCGTTTAAAATATCTATTGAAATTACAAATTAAACTCTTCAATATGATTCAAAGTACAAAACACAACATTAAAAGGCATTCAACAGCTCTTTTATACATCACAGTGTTAGTGGCACGAAATGTACTTACATTTCAAATACATCAACAGAACTGTTTTTACACTTGGTCAAATACATTATTTATACATATGCATGACTCCTTCATGCTTAAACCTATGCAAGTTTAAAATATATCCATGATAAAATGATCAAGGAAGGTTCTGTTATGTACCACGTACCTGTACCTAATGTTTCTGGAATTCTGATGAGAGATACACAAATCAAAGCAATAATGAAGACCATAGGGTTCTAAACACAAACAGCATGCCTTACTTAGTATAAGTGCACTAGCAATTAAGCACTGATGCAGGTCTTTTTGATGTCCTTAACATCAGTGTCATCAGCAACCACCATTCTCTTTTCCTCTGGATTGTAGATAGTATGTGTGAAACTTATAAGCTTTGGTTTTAAAGAGCTAACCTGCACAAAGCTTTATGCATGCTGCACCATACTGGGATGAAAACTGCCTATATTAAGCATATTTATTCCTATGCAATAAAAGGACTACAGATGAAATGCATGAAACTTCATTTTTATTTTCCTGCCCATTCCAATTTTAAATGAAAAGCACTTCATCTTTTTCTGATCCATGAATATTTTATTGTCAGCTCCATAAGCAAGAGAGCTTTTCTCTAATTTTGATTGCATTTCCTGCATGTCAGGGCATCAACTGTAAGCTAAGAGTTGCACCATTCAACTCTTATTTGAGATTTTGCCTGAGTATTTGAGGGAAGATCAAGCTGCTTGGTACATGGGAGAAAGTATACCAAATTCTTGGCATGCTTAAGTCAATAGTAGGAAGTTTTAGGTTGAAAGACAAGCTGAATAAATATGAAGTATTAACATAAATCTACCTACTGTAAGCGTTTATATATAATCTTTCATCAGGGGGTCTTGAAAAGCCTTAAAACCAATGAATTTGTCCTCACAACTCTCCTGTGAGGTAGGTGAACATTGGTCCATCCATGTAAAGGATGGCTAATTGAGAGAAAAGGAGACAAGTGACTTGTCCAATGTCACATAGGGAAGACCCAGTGCTACTGCCACTGAAGTCAGTGAGAGCTGTGCTGCTGATCTCTCTCAGGGCTGACTTCAGCTCAATGGTAAGTTTAGGGAGATTCAAAGTCTCTGGAGCCTGGACTCCACACTCAGTCCCATGCTCACAAGGACTATTTCACCCCAACAGAACGTGCAAATAATGTACTGTTACAAACTACATTAAAAACAGCATATAAAACAATGCTAACAAACTAAATAATAGCGTAGCTATAAAAATGCAACAGAAATCATGCAGTAAATCTTATTTTTCGGGTGAAAATCTAAAAAGCTGTTGTAGCAGAGTTTCAGCGGAAGAACAGCAGAGACATTCACCTCTCTATGTCATGGGGCTTAAATGTCAGAGTTTATAATAATGTATTTACAATTCCATGTAAGGGTATCAAATCTCACATGATCAACAGAAGCTATAACATAAAACACCCCAAATTCAATGTATCACTGACAGATGTGTACTACATTGGAAATAAACAACATTTAAAAAAATTAAACAAACAACAACAAAACAGAACAAAACCAAATCCCCGAGAACACAAATGGAATGATACTTAGCATACCTGAAAGGATTAGGTATTTGGGAAATATATGTAGGTATACAGTCTATCCTAACACGATATGAATCAAGAGATATGTAATAAAAATCTCCCACAGCAATTCAAGTATGTTGAGATCAGATATGCTGAAAGAAGTACAAAGTTTTCTGATTTAATATAATGTTATCTGCAAGTATCAATTGTATACATTTTTAAACGTCTGTATTTTTGAAGGAATTCTTTATCTTTCCCTTTTTAAAATTTGGAAGTGCATTAATTTTGACATTGATTATTAACTGGCCACAGTACTGTGGGAATGCCCAGCCTTATTACATTGCCACAGAAAGGCTGTCTCTGAGAAAGGCACAGTAGAAAACACATCTCAGACAAGGACACTCCAGGTGCTGTTAGCAGGCGGCTGCACCTCAGCTATTTCCTATCATCAGCCACAGCCACATACAGGGAAAACCTTTAGCACTTCCAATTAGAGGAAATTAATAACCCAGGAAGTCGTCGTGTCCTTTCACCCATTTCTTTTTCTGCAGTTAAACAGAATTACAGGGCCAAGGATGAAAGACTGTAGTTGAGCTTTACCACTCTGTCTTATGAGCTTACCTGCAGGAAGCTGTCCTTCACAGAAGGGTTTCCATTGCTTCTGCGCCTGGAAGCTGTGACTCGGGGCACACAGGCTTACACAGTGCTCTTCCACCAGGGATGGGATGCACTATTCAGGCTTCCCTTACAGATATTTTGGAACAGCTAAGCAATTTTTAATAACATAGATATATGGAAAGGCTAGGATAACAAAAATCAGATATTATAAGTAACGATCTGGACTGTACCTTGCCATAAAAAAGCTGAACACATCAAAAAGAATTCAGACTGGTTGGGAACCCGCTGTCCTTTTCCTTCATATTATAATGGCTGAAGTCATTTAAATCAAGTAAGGTAAGTGAATTGCAGATAACTTCCATTTCTCAGAACTAAAACCTGTGTTTGGACACATTTTGAATTTGGATACCGTTAAACTTGGAAGGAGAGGGAGGGGAAGAAATCCAAGAAAAGTTTTATCAGAAAACAGTGGCAAGTTTCAAAACTGTACCCTGCAGTCTTTTTATCTATCAGGTGAACGTTATAAAATAAAAGGTAATGAAAAGAAGTAGTCATTTCCTTATGCTTGAGCTATGAAAACAAATTCCCAGCCTGTCAGAGCAGCCAGAAGCTGTTGCATGTAAGAGTCTTAATACATTTTCAGTGCAAAGTTATCCTGGCTTCAACGTGTTCATCAATCTCAGTACGCTGACAAAGCACAGAAATAAATGATGAAAAAAATGTAGTCAAACTTCAGTCTACTCATCATTCAGAAGGTTTTCCTCTCATATTACATGAAGATATGCACATCAATTCAGGTGCTTCATATTTCATGGAGACAAGTTATTAATCAAATTTCTGCCAGATTTCCAATCAAAGCAAAATGGTTTCCAACCAAAATATTACTAAAGAGAAACTACAATGATTAACAGTAGGTTGACTAGCACACTTTATTACCCTGGAAACACACAGCACTGAATTCTGCAAAATTATTACATCGAGTTAGTGATTATTTGTCAAATGAAAACTTGTTTCATCACAGTATTGTTATTCAATAGCACACACCATATGATATTAATTCTGATAATGGGCTAAGTAGTTCAAATGTTAACTTCCACAAATATCCCAGGCGTTTATTATTATTAACTACAGGGATAATCTCGATGTATTTTTATACTTAGAAGGAAAGATTCACTGATAATCCAAGAGTCTGCTAAATAGTAAAACTAGTCCTGTATTTTTAATACCTGCCCTAAAGACAGAAGCAAGCTATTTTGAACTCCCAAAATATTTCAATAGGACAGCTATTTACACATTTGGTTTAAATAAGATTATCTGTCTATCTATCTACCTATATAAAAAGATTAAGATACCTGGATTAGAAGTTACATAGCCCTGTAAGTGTAGCAGAACTCCAATCAGCAAAAAATAGCAATTCAGAAAAACACTAGTGGTCCAGCAGTAACAATGCCATCAATGCATTTTTAAAAGAACCTTGATTAGATCGCAGGTTTGTGTCACCACTCAACCTTACAGCTTCATCAATTATTTTAAAAATGTAGCTTTCGGTCAAACAAATTTCTATTAAGACTTCAAAATATTCCAGGAAGGCAACAGGACCAATTTTGTCCCTGTGTCCCTCCCTATATATCAAGAAAGGCATAGGATGGCCTATATGCACCTTATTGACTTTGATATTCTTGGAAAAATACACACTAAAAAGGATGTTGTGATGGCATTAACAAAAACACATAATAAACATGGTAAGTCACAAAAAAGTTGACTATCCAATTAAAATAATAGATAACTTACATACATACAGGAATGAGACATCAAATTTTGAAGCAAACAAATATGCAGAGTTTTGATTTATATGCACTGTTAGCTTGTGTTGCTGAAGTCATTCAGCACAGTTCCCAGTCCTCCAGCAGGGCCAGAGAAACCCTTTGCATTATGTTTTAGCAGTATCATGTCTTCCTTTCGGATAGCTACCTGGGTCCATGGTCTCCCTTAAGCACCAAACTTGCCTTCCGTTACTGTCCTTGTCTATTACCACTTGATCTATGCAACAGTTCCTGGAACCAAGACTGTGGGTCAGTGAAAAGCAGTACAGGGCAAGTAAGGCTACAGCAATGTAAGTGCAAGAGGGAAATATCAACAGCAATAATAAAATCAAAACACACGTTGTTATGAGTCCAGTCTTCTCTTGGTCTAGGTAGGTAGCGGGTCATCATCTCCTTTATTACATTTGCACTTGCAGCACAGAACAAATGGTGTAGCAAGTAAAAGGAAAGGGGAGGCCACCAAAAGTAGAAGACCAAATCCTGCAAAAATTCCAACCACCTGCAAGACAAAGGAATAGCACTGTTAGGGATGACACCTGTCTAGATTCTGATCACATCAGCACATCATCAGTGCCCTTTGGAAGGATCTCAGTAACTGCCACTGGCCTCACCAGAGCCTCAACTTTTGCCTGTGTGTATGCTATAGACAGCTCCCCAAGTCAGCAAGCATGAGAGAACAAATGTTCATGTTTTGTTGTTACAGTCAGAACCACGCTGCATGATTCAACTGCAATCACACAATGTGAGGCAAACAGCTACTTGCCTTTTTTGGTTTTGTTGTATTTGGAACAGCTAATGAAGCAACTAACTAGGCGCTTTTTTCTTGATCAAACTTAAATATAAAATATCAGGATCAAGACAACAAGACAGAGACTCTCACTTGAGATGCTCCCCTCTTTTCCTGGAGAAAGTTCTGAAAAGAAGCAGTCGAGGTTCTGATGTTGCTCATGGGGAATCTTCTCACCAGCATAAACACAAGCTGGGAAATCCCAGTCACAGACTACAAACACTAAGGGCTGAAGGCCAACCATGCACATCCTTAATGGTTTTTTTGCAGTCAGACCTGAGCTAATCCTGCTGTTTCAGGGAACATGACCTAACTCAGTATAAAAGCACTTGTTTTTGATAATTTACATTATCAATCACCTCCTTCACAGAAAGGGGAGAAGACATCAAATCATCCATCCTCTCAGTGTGCCAAACTATTAGTTTCCAAGGAGTTTAATTTGGAATTTTTTTTAATTTAAGTGGAGGGTCACTGCCTAAGGAAGTTTCCCCTTTGTCATAGGCAGCTGCAACTGTATGCCTGGAAATTATTGAAGAAAATCACTTAGATTTATAAACATGAGAGTGTTTGTGAATAATTTTGAATAATGGAGGCGGGAGTAGAATGCAAATCTGCCAGCAAATCCTTGAAACAGAAGGCAAAATGAAATTACAGCACAGTACTCATTAAGAATTATCCTAGCCAAGGCTATATATGCTGTTTCAACTAGCTGGCAAATATTTAATTTGTCTTGGAAGAGCAGGGATAATTTACGAGTGCTTTTGCCCACCACGGACTGTTTCTCTGTGATTACTAGATACTTTTCTCTTGTAGTTCTGTGAGCGAGGCATTTTGGAGTGGCAGCGGCAGGAGATGGCGCTGTGGGATAAACAGCACAGCAATGAGCAGCTCCCTGTCAGTCTCCTCATCTTGCACCAGGTTCTTCCTTCGGCCTTTGGCTGTCTAGGGATAAGGCGCTCAAACCTCCTGGTCCTCATAGTTCTATCTCTTGCCAAGAGAAATTTCTTGTTCAGCTCTAGCGGTGTGCACGTTTCATTATTCAGTCTTTTTTGGAAGTGCTGACAATCTGATATTCCATTTACTAATCTCTGCATTCATTTGCTACTGACATAAAATAAAGCTAACTTCTCATCTCCTTTACAAACCATGAGCTGTAACTGCCTTTGCTTACCTCTTTGCAGCTCATGCAATAAAGTGCATAAGAGGTGAAATAGAGCCAAGCTGGTAGGTACCGAGTCCTTGGACTGGACTGACAAGTGCCAGTGTCTATGATGTGCCTATTTATAGCTTCCTTTCAGACTCAACATGGCATTATTAGAGATATAACTAGGTTTCACTTTAATTTTCTGTGGTGGTTTTGTTTGTTTGTTTTTATTTCTTTCTAACAGTATGTTGTTGGCTGAGGGTTATTTATTTTCAACTCAGTTCAGTTGCTTCTGAAGAAGTCACTGCCCTACACAGCATCAAACTATTCCTTCTGGCCAAAAGAAGTATATCATTTTTTTTAATCCACAAACAATAAAACAAAGTCTCATATCCATTCTCCTTTGATAAATACTCAGAGAAACTTAACATGAGGAAATGAATTCAGCACTGAATTGGCATTAGTAGGTTTAGCAGAACTATATCCTCATTGGAAAAAAATTCTCTCTTTCTCAATAATGATCAGAATATCAAACATACTGTCACTCAGTCACACTTGTACTAACTGCTGTTGCAAAGAACAGATTCCAAATATCACGTGAATCCCCTCTGTTACAGGTATATAAAGAAAGCTTATGTACATAAACTTAAGTGGAGGGAGAGTGCTGTGATCCTTCTCATTTCATTTGTTTGCCAGAATTCAGCTTTATTCTCAAGCAGAAAGAAATCTGTACTTCAAGATACTTACTTCCTCTCAATCTAAGGTAGATATTTACTGCCAGACAGTAAATTTAGGAAGAGATGAATTAGATACCCAGATGTTCTGTTATCTCTGAAATGACTGTCTAATCTACAGCAGTAGATTAGACTAAGTCACACTGGCATTTATATTGTATGCATGAAAGTAGTGCAGACAGGGCTTTTATTACAAGTATTCACACTGGGTCCTGTCAGACTGGTTCTAGACTACAAGAGGCATCCTCAAACTCTTTGTAATTGTCAGTTTGAATCCACATTTGGAACTACTGATAAGATCACTGGGTTACAAACTAGACTACCAAGCTCTGTCTAACCACCATGAATGAGTCAATCTGAGGCCATAGTAAGATGCTGAGCATACTCAGGCTTATTCCTTTCCAGTTCTGTATTGGAAGCAAAAAATCTCCTGGAGGATGACTTTTCCATTTAACTGCAGGGGTGTTGGCAAAGCAGATTTCCACCACATTTACTGAGAACAGATTGGACTGGGACTTAACTTATTTCGGCAAACATAATCTTTTATAGTTCTCCATGGCTTTCTGCCACAGGGTGTCCTTTCTGGGAGAGCAAACTTTTTTTTCTCCAAGCTACTGCCCTCTGTAAACCTGCTATGGACATTAGCTCCCATTCAGAACAGAATTTTACTCTGAGATGTTAAAATGAGCAAGGCAAAGGCACTATTACAGTATTGTTTCTCTGTAGATCCATACAGTGCTTTTAAAGATCTGAGTTTTACCTGTGTTCTGTGCCAGATAACAGATGCCCTGGAGTGTCCCAGCTTATTTCGACAAGGTCCTTTGTCGTAATGTATGAGGAGAAAGTCATCCTACAAAATATTAAAAGGAAAGGTAGGGAATAAACCCAACAAAATCTTAAATGAAAACGTAGGCAATTTACAGAAGTACAAACTGTTCTTCAAATTATAGAATACTACTTCCTGACAACTTAAAACCAGGAATTGTACAAGAAGGTAAAAGTTTGGTAAAGTGGACATGACAAGATTTAACTTTTCCAAATTGCCTTGTTTACAGTTAAGTGTCTTCACAAACAGGTTTGTTTAGGAAGTCTTAAGTATGTATAAGGAATTTGTTCTCTCAAAGGCTCTCAACTCAAATATTTAAATGCTAATATAAAGTTTAGAAAGAGGATCCAAAAAGACAAGCTGCCCAAGGCATACATTCTATATACACATACGTATATATACACAAGGAACAAAGGAGAATAAATACTTGTACCACAGCCTTCCCAAACTTGGTTTATTTTATTAACTGAAAAATAAAAGTAAGGCCAATACAGATTTTTGACAAATTGTTCTGCCATCTGTCCTACCATCCTTTTACAAACAAGCCAAGACAGCAGGCCAAGTACCAGGGGAACACTCCTTTTTAACTGAGCATGTAAGAAGCTTGCAACTGTAGGACTGTTGGTAAAACATTCCAGTGGGACAACCATAGGATCTGAATACTCTGAGTAGCTTTTGGGAACCTAAAACATTTCCTTTGCTATTGTTAACATTGCTATAAAATAAAACGGATGACATGGAAACAGATGTTGTATACTGCATATACTCTGATCTTTGGGCACAACAACAGGCTGATTTAAAAAACATAAACACAGCAGCAGCTTATAGACTGACAAATTCCTGGTATTAGAATAACACTGCATTCTTTTTGATATATGAGATCTATTTCTTGTCCCATGGAAACAATAGGCAGTAAACAAATCCAAGTGCTAGCTCCCTGCATGGTGACGAACAAAATCTAGTGTTTGTCTGTTAAACTTCCACAGAACTGAGAGCATTGCTATACTTATCCTGTAACTTCTTCAAGAAAGGGAACATTGAAAAGTCAGTGCTAAATAAAGCAGTATTAAAAAAGAGGCCAAAAACTCCCACGATAAATACCTTGTTAAGATTGAAAACAATGTTTTCACAAAATTTCGATTTATAATAATTATTTCCTAGCTCACGTGGACAAAGTGCTAAGATCACACAGGTCAGACAAGTAAAATGGAATATGCAAAATCTACCAAATTACCAGCATCAGCTCTGATGGGTCTCAGTACACCAAGTTATGCAGAAGATAATGATCTAGTTTTAACTGAATAATGAGACAGCTGGATAGCAAAACAATGAAATTCTAAGCTCCTGAGAATCAGAGTGTACCACATCTACTCACATCGAGAGATTCCAGACAGTACCAGCAAAAGGCGTGTTTGCAGTTCTTACACATCATTTGGGCACAACCCTCATCTCGTTCAATGTAAACTTTACACTTTGGACAGCGCTTGATTGGAGCATCATCTTCTTCCATTTTAAAAACTGAACTGTCGGAGACAGTAAGGAACTTATAAGATATGAAGTCATGAGAGTTTAAAGAAGAATTTTTAAGAACAGTGCTGAGAAGTTATGCCTAATTTAAAAAAAAAACAAAACCCTTAAGATTGCGTGTCTCTGCTTTTCTTGAGGATCTTCTCTAGAAATTTCCCTCCAGAACAAGAACCATGACATTTCTGAGAAATGCTGTTATTTCAGAGTTGATCTCTTCATCTCTAACCCTGTCCTAATGAAACATGGTCTAAAGGTGAAAGGTGATTGCAGTGAGAGCGGGGCTGGTCTCTTCTCACTGGTGACAGGTGACAGGACAAGGGGAAATGGCTTCAAGTTGCGCCAGGGGAGGTTTAGGTTGGATTTCAGGAAAAACTTCTTTACAGAAAGGGTTGTTAAGCACTGGAACAGGCTCCGCAGGGAGGTGGTCGAGTCACCATCCCTGAATGTGTTTAAAAACCATTTGGATGTGGTGCTCGGGGACGTGATTTAGCGGTGGGTTGTTAGAGTAGTAAGGTTAGGTTTCAGTTGGACTTGATGATCTGGAAAGTCCTTTCCAACCTGAGCAATTCTATGGTTCATAAGTTACAATCAGCACCCTTTCTTCTTGTCTTGCACCACTATGTAAAACTGTAGGACATCCCCTCGTTCACTGGGCACAACAAAGAGGAAACAGTGGAAGAACATTTATTTCCCTTGAGTAGCTTTCTACCCTGCAGAGCCTTTATGCATGCCAACAACTAAAACGTGCCTTGAGAAATGTCACTTCCTGTAGCCACCGCCAGCGGGAGACACTAGACTAACTGATGGGGAATCGGCAATGGATTGCTCTTTAATCAGTGGCAGGATAAAAGGACATAAAGTCATTAGTCATACCATAGGTGACCAAGTTACAGAAAAATGCTTTGAATACATAAAGTGTATATGGAACTCCAAATGCAGGTACCACAAACTGCTACTGGCAGATTAAGCTCCAAAATACTAAGGAAAACCCACCTCAATGGGGTAAAAACTAAAGCATGAAGTAAAAGCAATGAAAATACTAAGGAAAATAGATCAAACATTCTAGCTTTCCATTAAGTTTGCTGGGATTCTGTTCTGATCAAGCACCCACAAAGAGAACGTGCAAAAATTACAGTAGTTGAACAGGAACTCATCATGACAGTATCCTAGTCATATTTTTCCCACTGGGGCAAAAGGGCTGCTGATAGAGGCTGAAGCAGCTCCTTTGTGCTTTGCTGGGAATGGTGACAAGGGGTGAGGCATCTGAAAGTTCTATCCAGTTTTGGAATACGTGTTTAGAAAAATGTGAATGACTAGGTGAAGGAAAGCCTTAAAACTAAATATCTGGAAATTGCTTCTTTACTATTCATGTTCAAAGATTCAGTGTTTTGTTTCCAAACACTTGATCTTTTGCAATACTCTACCTTGTTTCTCCTGGAAGAAAAGAGATTGGCATGTTCTCCTGACAGCCTTGACCTGGATGCCAATTAGATTTGCAAGCAGAGCAGAACTCAATGTCGCAGGCTTTGCACTGGACCAGCTGAGGGTTCTGCGGGCTTGATTCCTGGAGCTGGCAAACTGCCTGGCAAGTAGAGGATGGACACCAAGTCCGACATGGATCCAAAAGCACTTCTGGACAGGGACATAAAAGAACAAATTTCAAAGGAAGTTACAGGACCAGCCTTCCACAACAAGGCTGGGCATTCAAAGACATACATTTTCAAAGGAAGCTTTTTAATTTATTCTACTCACTTAGACATAAACCTGGCCTGCTTTGCAAATAGGCACCAAAATAAAGTGGTTTTACAGCAACAGAATTAATTATTCACTTTCATTCACTGAACTAAATTTGTTCTGAGAATGAGACGTGGTGTTTTTCTTCAGTTGTACTTAACAAACAGCTATAGTTATATAGCCAGCTAACTATACAGCTATACAGGTATAATGTATCAAAAAGTGCTTTTACAGTGCCTTGCCCAGTAGGATTATACTTTCAGTTGGTCTCTGCACTACCATAACCACAAGATTAACACGTGCTATCCAGTTTCACCCCTCTCTTGGAGGCTGTTTACTGGTAAGTTATTTCATATTTCAAAGCCACTAGAGTCAATAAAAACCAACCGCTGACTTTAGTGGTCTCTAGGCTGGATTCTTCCCTCAGCAAAAGCCTTACTCTAAGTTCTCTGTGGTCACATATTCTTTACAAAACTTCACCCAGTTCCACATCACTGAAGGGAGCCAGCCAGCTTATATCCTCATAAAAATTAACAAGAGTCGTGTTATCGTTACATACCTAACTGCCTAATATTTCTGCACCAGATTTTAGCGTAAGAGATACTGATGGCTCCTTAAAGAGAATCAGGCTACCTCTCCAGCAACACTCTAAATAGAAGTCACTCCCTCCATGGGTTATACAGCAACATGATACATAGCAATTTTCTTTCCTTAGTTTATTCCTAGAACGTTGCAAGGAGCATCACACCAACAAACGCAGAAACTTTTTTTTTTTTCTCTGATCAAGAATTCTGATGATCAAGAAATTAGTGCTTATGATCTTGTGCAGAACCAGATTCTGATTTCTGGGATTGCTGAGGAGTGATATCATTCCCAAAGCTCTGCAGTGGATAGTGTTACATACATTACCTCTTTCAAATTGCAGTTTCTTATACCTCTGCATGATTTCTGATGCAACCATGCACTCAATCTGTTGAAGGAAGAAAAAGATAAATTTCCAGTTAAGACAGTAAGGACATTTTCAACAAATGGAGACAAAATGTTTGACCTTTAGAGAATTATTAAAAATGTATGTTGGCAGCAATGACAGCTGTAACATAAAGAGCAAGATACATTTAGACATTGTGGAAAGAAAAAAACAACAATTTGCAGTAAAAACATACCTCATTTTCTTGCAAATGACCTCGCTTTGGGCAGGCAGCATCAGGGCAGCTGATTGCTGTTTCTAGACCTTCTTTGATCAAAAGTTCCACATACTGTTTTAGGCACTGTAAGAGAGCCAAAGACTGAGTTAACTATTCCACCAAGAATAAGCCACTCAATATTTTAACACTTTTCATCTGGAACTCTGAAGAACATAAACTTCTTCGAAAAACAGAACGATGTGCCCATTTTACTACCATGGCCTGGACTCACAGAATGTACTATGGTTATACTCTCTGGTAGAAAATAGAAAGCTCACTTCCTCATCAAATAATTCTTCCTCAATTTAAAATATTCAGCAGCTTAAAAAAATGGCAATAATAGGGAAAACACAAATCAAACAGGGAGCTAGGGAAAAAAGAAAAGTAAAAACCTGACTCCAAAAATCTTTGTGAGACTGGAAATCACAACACAGTTTAGTAAATAGTAACTACCTTGAGATAGATGTCTGTCAAGCACACCAGAGAGCAAGGAGTGTATCTTGCCTTCTGTTTCTAGAAAATAACTATGTAAACTTCATGGTTAAAGATATATCTCCTCCATAGGAAGCGAGAACATGAGAATTAGGACTCCCAGAAGAAGTACAGTTTCCATGGGTACCGAATAATAAATATTAGTAGTACTAATACTTTTCTCTCCTAGCAACCGTAGCACCTTACCTAAGTCATAACTGAAAACGTTGCATCTGACACACAGGCACACAGGGTGACTGTCAACAAGAGACAGGGCAGGGGGTTACTTTAGAAAAAGGGAAGTCAAGCCCAAGCCTTGAAGAATATCCATCCCTCCACCTCCATACTTCTCCCATCAAGGCAAGATCTGCCACAAAGATGCCTGCTAGGGAGGCGAAGGGAAAGGCTAAGGGAGATAAACTCTTTTCTCTGCAGATTCCTCACAGCTTCAGCCAGCCTGATGCTACACAGAAAGAGCAAATAAGGGTCTGCTTGCCAGCGGGTGGGTCACACAACGGTGGTCACCTCATGGGCTCAGCTGGTACCAGTATGCAGCCATCAGCCCAGCAGCAGCCTAGGAAAGCCAAGGGCTGAGTCAGCCCTGCTGAACCCAGCGTTCCCCACTGGAATTCACTGCACAAAGCAGCCTCTGCCCTCCAGCCAGGTCACAAGGCACATGTTCAGCCCAGCCCTATGCACGTGGCTTGTGGCTGCTGTAGTCTTGAGTGCTTGAGCCTACTTACTCAGCCTCTCCATCTTCAGTTCTTACTTTTAATATGTCTTTGCTGCTTCTTTCAGAGAACCTACCACGTACCTTAGTGGTTTGTTTTGGATTTTACCTGTCACAGCCTCACAGCAGCAAAAACTTCGCTTTCTACCCACATAATTTCTGCTGCTATGGCGCACAGCTCTGCTGGTGACAACCTGCCACTGCCTTGATAGCTTCCAAATCACTGCTGTCTGATTCCCCTTTCCTGCCTCTTCTACTCAATAGAGACATCAGGGTTTTTGTTTTGGTTTTTTTTGGAAAAGAAAAAGAGACTAGATAATTGATATCTTTGGAAGTTTTATATGCATTAGAAAAACCATTTGTGATGAATCAGGGCCTACATATTCTTTATAAGCAAGGATTTACTGGAAATCACTTAGCAGATGTTTGACTCGCAGAAGGCTTCCAGCATTTCACTTTTATCCCTACAGAGAGGTGTAGCAGTTTGAGAGGACTGCTAGCAGCAATGACAGCAGGATGAGCTCTGCAAGAACAAGGTCCTAGGTTGCGTGCCTTGGCAGGCTGTGATTTCAGCTGGAACGAGGTATTAGCATGCCATAATGACACTGTTGGCTCTTCCCTTTCCTCTCCATTTGCAGATGCCAAGTGTGGATTAAAGCAAAAATGCATACATTTTTAATGCCAGCACTTAGCACTTATAGAAAGTACTTTTCGAGCTGAATGAGCTTTGCTATCATTAATCATTAATGTGGTTAATTCCCTCAGCCTGTTTGGGAGCATCGCCAAAACCCATTTGATTTGTTTCTCTTTCTTAACATCTTCCAAGGAAGGATGTAGCTCATCCCTGCCACGGGCAGTGTCCAAGGCCTTCCCTTTCCACTGATGTGGCACTGGCACCATATACTTAAAACCAGCCCATCTAAGGTGCTCTTCTGATGCTGTGCTTTCTGGAAATGGAGATGCTGTCTTGAGGCCATGAATATCATTGTCAGTTAGGCAGAGGATTAAATATTCTGTTCGCACGAGAGTTCCCCACTCCAGAGATTTCTCAGATGGAAAAGGGGTAATCCAGAGAGGTTGCAAGGCAGTTTGAAGCACAGGCTACCTGTGGCATGAAAACAGACAAAAAATGTGATATTTGAAGCAAAAAATCTTAACTGGTGCAGTACTGGAAATGCACCACTATGAAAGTAAAACAATACAGTGTGTAACTGGGCACACAATCCTAATGTAAAATTCATTAAGACAAATAAATTCTATAAAAAGGCGAAAAATCATTGTTCATTTTCTGTGATGGCTTTAGTGGTTTCATATTGAGAGAAAAAATCCTAACAGCCTTTCCACTAAGGCAATAAGGTACTCTATAGGATGATCGAAAAATATGCGGGTATAAATCACCCGAAATAACATTCAAAATGAGCTGCATTACATAAAATTCCTCAGAGAAAATGGGAGCTGAAATTAGGAACATAATGACTGAAGTAGAGAAAAAGGGGCAAGATATCCTTCCTTTTGTACACTGACTCTTACAAAATTAATATGTGTCTTTATTTTTCATTTAATGGACATGTGTCAAGGGAGAGTTACTTGTATTTGAAGCAATACTTTTACTGAATTCTAACTGTTTCCTTCTTTAAAAATACTTTGTATTTCAGTAATTAAGTATTTAAATATTTAATTGAGTCATACTCAGGGATACTCTAAATCTGTTTACATATGTAGCTTGACATAACAAAGCCAGAATAAGACTTGTCATTTTAGAAAAATTAAATCTTTAGACTGAATTAAGTAGGTCATAAAAATAAATGTTTCCTTTGCATTCAGTTTTGTACTCAATTTCTGTACTCCGACAGCCTTCATGCTTAGCCAGCATGAAGAAGGATCAAGTGTGTTGTAGTTTGTTTCTGTAGCTTGAGTAATGACTAAAACCATATGTACTCCTACTCGTTTTCTAATACTGAAGTTAAACATGTACTTTTATGATATTCTTTAGTCAAACTACTGTGTTTTACAATACAGTTGCAAAAAGCAAACAGGCACTTGTGGCTTATATTTCTGTTCAGTATACATACTGTAAGTATGCCAAACGACTCACAGGATAAAAGGAATAATTATGCTATGACAGCACTCCAGGAGATTATTAAGGTCATTTTGGCTGTTGAAGTATACAGATCTATACCATTTTACAAGTCTTTGCATTTTTAAATTAAAACAAGCTTGTAATTTACTATCATATATAAATGTTAGACAAGTAACCCCGTGAAAACACTACCATGGAACTGTTGCAACTTCCCTCATACACAAGAATGCAAACCATTGCACTGCAGGTCAAGACTCATCACATGCCCCAGTTGCTGTCAAAAAGCATAAAATCGGTCAGAGGAGACTGATTAGTTCCCCCTGAGCATTACACTTGTGCTTTTCCCTGTGCTTGCACGCTCTTTGTGCATTCCTTCCTCTTTCTGCACATCACTTGTTGTCCTTTCCTACCAGCTGGTGTCTCGACGACTTTCTTCCACCTGGTAATCTAAGAATCCTCCTGTCATTGCTGTTCCCATGACAAAGGGCAGGAATGCATTGATTGGAGGAGTTTTGACCCAGACCCATTCTCCCACAAGGACCAGCTGAGAGCCCAACTCTGGAATGGTTGTACTATGAGCTTCCAATATTAGTAAGGTATACTTCTTCATTTTAGTTTTTTTATTTGCTTCAGCAATAGATGGCTAAATAAAGGAACAATTTCCCTTCTGAAGCTGCTGCCAAGCACAGCCAGATATTTAAAGCTCTGCACAATGAATTGCACTTCTAACCTTTGTACATCAAGGACTGTGATGCTCAGAAATGTACAATCACAATGACCATTGAGGTGCTGTTGCTTTAGAACTGAACAGCTTTATGCCTAACACTATAAAGATCAGAGTACCCTATAAGAATCTAAACTGTTTCTTTTTCCGTAACTTTCACTCTGCTACATCTAATTCTAACAAACCTGTGCAGGACACAGCAAAATCTCAATGTAAACAATTAAAATGTCTGGATTTTTATTTTTTTTCTTTTAGAATTCCTGCAACAGTTATGCCTATTTCTAATGACGATGCTTTGATTTGTTTCTTCTGAAATCAAAAACCAAACTAAACCGACCAAAATACAACTAAAACCACATAAGATGAAATCTTACTTCTGTTTTTCCCACATGGAGCAACATCTACCATCTATTTTGAGGGGAAAAGAAGTGTTCAGTTGGTCTCTAAGGTAAGTTTGTAATACAAATGCACCTAATTAAAAAAAAAATTTGGAAATATTTTTGGTGAATGACTTCATTTTTTGAAATAGAAGAGCACACCTTTTTGACAAAATATAGCAAAATGACTATTAAGAATATATATTGCTAATATCATCAGAGATAAGAAATGACTATTTGAGATGTCATTTTTCATGTGAGAGTTGGGCAGGCAAAAACATTATCCTGTATTATTTCTTTAACTGTTGCTATGCAGATTTTCTCGAAATGCAGATTCCTAAGTATACTAATGCTGCAGATATAAGTATCAAGTCATACGGGAAATTTCATAAATAAGTCAGTGGATTTAGAAAGGCCAAAAAGAGCGACAGGATTGCAGAGCCAAGTATATCATCATCATATCATTTGATTTATTTCTTAAAGCTTGAAATCTATTTTAGTGCTGGCATTGAGCCACAGCCCATCCCAAAATAAAATGTGCACTCACAAAAATCATTGCATGATGGCATTGGTAAAACAGCCAGGAGAATAATCCTTCACCTTGGGCAGACAGTCTCTACATTCTGCATTCCACTTCAGGGACATGAGTAAGGGTTGATGTGCTTTCTTCGACGTGGGAGATTACTGTTTTATTTTTTAAACAGAAATTCTGATTCTAAAATTAGTAGTCCCAACTTTCAATGCAAAGAGGGGAAATGGAAAATAACACTGAGAATAAAGTTCATACTGAACAAGAAAACATTTCCAAGCAAGACTATTATTAGTTAGAACAAATTAATAAGAGACCAGCAAATTCTCTATCATCTGTAAAAAAGGAAAAGATTAACCTCTGCAAATATACATACATATAACAAATATACATGCTCACACATAGTTATTTAAACTTGCATTTAACAACAGGAAGAGATAGGAAATGCTGGTTGGTATTTTAAGTTTTACATTACAAGTGACACTAGGCTAGATGAATATAATCATTCCTTTTGGCCTCACAATCTGTGAAGGAAATAAATACAAAAGGTCATGAAGTGAGAAGTACTTAGCACTGTTTTGTAGCTACACATCTTTTTGTGCTAGAAATATACCGAATCAAAGTTTAAAATCCCCGTGATAAAGGTTCAATGACAAGTAAGCAATACTAAAAATACACTGCAACAACTACTTTCAATAGTATTGTGTAATGTTTTTATATTCTGTATTCCAGGATTTTTTCTTTTCGTTGCTCAGAAGTGAATATTGAGAAGGTGGTACCTTCTCTTGTCAGAAGATAACATAATACCAAGGTTATTCCACTGCTCTGTGCTAATTCCACTAAGCCAATTCCACAGTCTGTCTGGTGTATAGGTATTTATACTGGTAGACACTGTGCAAGTCTTCAGGGTAAGGTGATGTAATGCTAGTTTTTAGCTTTGGATTAGAATAGTAAATAGGAAGCAGCCTGCAATAATCTCTGCTGGGAACAGGGAGAGAGAGCTAGTTTATGAGAGAACGTGTGATTGTCCATCACTGCAAGTAAAGCAGAAAGATGAATTTGGATGTCCATGTCTCAGGTAGAGGAATAATGCTTTACTTTCCTTTAGTCAAAACAGAAAATTCGCTCTGGACTGGACAGATTTTCCCTGAAGAAATCATTGTCTAAAGGAAAGCAAAGCCGAGCAGCTCCAAAAGGAAAGACTCTTCTAAAATGAAGAACAGCCTCCAGCTAGGTAGTGTGTGGAGAGGACAGAATGATGATTGCATTAGATTTGAGCCTGAGGCTTCCTTAATTCTTGAATAGTAGGAATTCCTGTAGCTGTATACTACAGCTATATGTTACCTTTCTCAATATTTCTGTAGATCTTCTAAAAGCATCAAGACTAGTGATGTGGTGCTGAAAATAAATGTGCTTTTAATCTTAGCATTTTGTGGAAAGAGAAAAATACTTTGCCAAATTTCAGTGGTATATTTAGAAACAAAACATGTGAGAAGAAAAACATGGTAGTTTTCTTGGAGAGCTTTTAAGCTTCTTCCAAACTTACTATCTGTTCTTTGTGGGTTGGTGTTCTTTTTTTTTTTTTTTTTTTTTTTTTGTATGTGTGTGTTAAGCAGTAGTTATAATCCTGCTCAAATCTATTCTTATTTAATCACAGGCTCAGCTTTAAAATGCTCTTGCACTGCTGCTCCCTTGTGTGCAATTCTCTATTGCAGATCTACAGTCTGGCTTTTTAGTATCACCTTAATCCTATTCAGATGACAAGTGATTTACTGGGAAATATTTACGTACGCTAAATCACAAACATCCCTAAGACATACACACAAGCACAGAGGTGATTTTTTTCTCTTTATTGGATATACTGTCACTTACTACTGACCAAATCCAAGAACATAATTTATTTGCAACATCACAAGCCACCTAGATCTGAGACAGATGTACATTAGACAGATGTTTAATGTTTGCGATTCTACTTTAACAGATCATTTCCACTTACCTAGACATTTTGTCAGAGGTAAGAATTTACTTTCAAAGAAATCTGGACTATCAAAATTCCATTTGTTATTAAAGCCCTAGCTGATTCATCATCTTTAATAAATCAAATGAGAAAACAGTCACTTGATATGTAGTACTTCAAATATAATATTTGAAAACAATAATGTAATATTCTTACCCAGCTACCCTTTTTTATATCCTTACTTTTGCTGAGGCAAAAATCATGATACACAAGCAAACAAAATTTCACTCTAATACAAGAATCTACAAGGTTCTGTAGCGGAGAAATATCTATTGCCAAATTTGGTTGCTTTTTCAGTAGGAAGACATGCACTGAGAAATGGACTTTGGCCAGGACAAGAGGTAGGAAACATGACAGGTGATAACTGTTTAGTACCAATATATCATCCTGCTATAGTCTGTATTCTCAGCTTAAATCCAGTCACATCTTCTTGCCTGTGGATAATGGCCAAACGATAGCTTGGCCAGAGAAGATATCTACAACCTGTTCTTCCATCCCTCAGGACAAACTCCTTGGGCATCCTTCCCTCAGATATCAAAGAAGGTGTTATCCAAAGGTCTTTGTGCTCCCATGAGCTGGTAGAACCTCAGGCTAGGAAACAAGCCAGCCGCCAGACCAGAGAAGAGATTCAACTGGTACAAGTGTCACTGTGCTTAGTGCAAAGGCACAGCACTTGATTCATCCTGCAGACAGCATGGCAGGCTTGGCTGCCTTAGCCCCGCCTCTTTCCAAATATACCCAAATATCACAGCACTCACTGGAATACACTGCGTAGTTGATGCAAGCAACTCGCAATGATTATTTAGGTTAGGGGAGGGGTGCAGCATTTCTCTGCACCAGTGTTCAGCTGTGTCAGTTTGAAGACAGGGAAGTTTCGCTCTACGGCCATCAGTCAACAAACGACTAGGATGAAGCAAGAAGGAATGCAGTATCATCAAGATGCAGATATTTTCCGGGAGAAATACCTTTTAAAGAGGAATCTCATCGACTTCTTCAGCAGGAGAAATGTTAGAATAAGGCTAATATTCTTCCAGGCACAGCAAGTGATGCCTGGGGAAGACCACTAGCAGGACCAAGTAGCAGAAACTACTTAAAACTGAAAAACAAGTGTGTGCTTCCAGCTGAACATCTCCATTGAGAAAGGGAAAGCAAGAAAAACTTACAGCTCCCTACACTTTGAACTATATTTTCAAATGGCCCTGCCCTTATATACATATATATATATACACACAACAAAACAGTCTCCCCTTATACAGTTGTATAAGTTGTATTTTATTTTTACTTTTTTAAATTTCAGTATTTTTGAGTTGGAGGCCAATACACCTGCAGCAAAGAACCTTTCACATGCAAAACATTAACCAAACAACAAGGAACTAGCTTTCACAACATCCTGATGAAGACAACTAATGTTTTTCTCACTCAGTAACATCACACCAAAGAGGGGAGAGCTGACGGCTCTTGATCAAGCCCAGCTTTCACTTGGGGTTCTGCAGTTCCCAACGGCACATTACTCTGCAAACAGGCCAGTTTATTACTAAAGGAGGGAGCTTTGTCATCATAGCACCTGGGAGCCAGAATCTGAACAGCCATATGAACTGCTATGTAAATACAGTGACCTGTGACCGCAAAGCCTCTACTGACACACCACGTGTCAAGATTAGTATCAGTTCTCTGTTAAGGTTTTAGGGAAGTGAGAACAAGCAGCAAGCTCTAAGCATTGCCAGAAGCTGGTGGGAAACAGGAAAACATTACAGCTGCTAGAAAACTGCCTGGAGCTCTGTAAAAATGGCACAAACTGTTTGGTTTTCCCCTCCCTCCTGTTTCAAATCAAGTAGGGCAGCTCCCCTTGGCTGTACAAGGAAGGCAGCCAGGCTCACATCCACTCTGCACCTGGTGTCCCCATGGCCTGGAGAAAGTGGAAGCTGCCTCATTTGGAGTGAGGGAGAGTACTAAGTGTAATTCCAGCAATGCTCTCTGTGCTTCCAGTCAATTGCAATTAAAAAATAATGCTTGCTGCCACTTACAGGCAGGTTAATAACGTTTGCCTCTGTCTTCCATTCAGGTCTTCATCTTACGAAGGAGCTCAGTTAGGGAAATGACTGAAATTAAACAGGTGAAAAAGTCAGCCATGATTAGGCAGAGTAATCCTGGTTAAAGAGGACTACTGATAGCAGGGTAGTCTATCCCTATACCTACTGTCACACTACTTGAGATAGAATATGCTTAAATACATATTCATATCAGTTAAGCCAAACTCAGAGGGACATCTAAAGCACCAGAGAAGATGAACCAGCTGACTCCATGGTTTAAGGTGAGACTGCAGATAAGAATCAGAGTATGAGTATCTACTAACAGAGAAATTAACACTGCTATACAAGTTTTATAATACAGTCACAAGCAGTTATGGCAGCAGAAGGTAAGGCTTAACATAGATGTTGTTTTGTTTTCTAATTGTAGGGCTTGTATCTCACATATGAGTAGCACTCCTCCTTTCCGCTGGTAGTGAGACGGATTGCAGATGAGTAATCAAAACAGATTTCTCCATCAACAAAGACAAGTTCTCTCTCAGGCTTTGTATTTCTTATAGATGTTTGCTTCCCTGAACTCCCCACTTGATTTTTTTTATTTTTAATTGAGAAAGGAAAGCAATGAATCCATTGGTACCAGAATGATCAGTACCACATAAAATCTTGAATAGAATTGAACAGTCTCTTATCTAGTCAAGAGGATCTTAGCTTGGTTTGAGAAAGAGTGCTGGCATCACTGTACTTGCAACACACTATTTAGAATTATCTGTATGCTTTATATAGTATTTTAAAAATGCACACGATCTGGAAACAGATCTCAGCAGCTAACTTATTAACTGGAACAAAACCAGCTGTAAGTTAAGTAAATATACTATTGATAAGGCATCAAGGGAACATCCTGTCCTTTAAAACACAAGGGAATTTCGACATAGATCATGAAGCTGTGAGAATTGAAGGCACCAAATGTGCTATGTCTTCTCCTCTCCTACCTTCTCTAAGAAAGAAGGCAAAGGCTAGACAATAAATAAAGGATTTTGGACGGACTCTATGCATAATATATTCAGTAGATTGTACTAAGACAAGTGGAAATACACCTGGAGAAGTATTTGGCCTGCAGGGTTTTAATCTTGATAGACTAAGTTATATCAATATATAGATTAGATATATATGTACAGAGAGATTTTATATATATTTGCGTATGTATTACATACATATATTTGTGTATATATATACAATTTTGTTCTGGCTTCTTGCTTTTATGTCAAAGATTGGAGATAAATGGTGACCTTTGCAGTGATATGAAGGAGAAGAAAAAGAGGTATCAAACAGAAGCATGGAAACTATTTTTGCCACAGCTCTTGCTGCTGGCTCTCACCCTTCAGTCTAAATCTCAGCAAGCTGAGACAGGATGTATTACAAAGAGACCTTTCAAGTGCAGCGTTTCTGGCATGTAGGCAGAATTCTCATCACCGTGTAAATTCTTCAATCCTGTAACATTTCTATCTGCAAGCCTTCACTCTTTTAAGACCACAGAAGTGCTGTGGTAAAGATCTCATGAAGGATTGTCTCTTGCCGACACTTATACAATAGCACAAAATTGCTATTCAGAAAGATAGAATGGGGGCACTGTTTCCTCCCTCTCTGGAGGAGCTGTGCATGAGTTGAATAGAGCAGACTGCCACTCCTCTGCTGATGAGGCAGAGAAGCTACAATTTTGCATCGTATTGTTTTGACAGTTGTGGCTACTAGTAAAATACGTCATTATGGTTTTTATTGTTATGATTGTTAATGCACATGCAGTGCTGTTGAAATCTCTCAGATTTTTGTACATTTGCATCTATTAGGAATATACCTGTTGTTGGACTGCTTGATGTACCAGAGAAAAGTCTAGAGAGCAGAAATGAAAATAAGCTGTCTGCTGTTAGCTTTTTGTTTCTTCATTTTCTGAGTATCGTCAGCATCTTTGTCTTCTTGGAATCAGGTCAACAGGGGAAATCTTAAGTGTGCTTTTTAAACATGAATCAAGAAAGTAAGACATTAAAGTATTTGAAAGTCACACCACCAGAAGAAAATGCCATACCACCACCACCTGCCTCAGATGTTGTGGGCCAACATCATAAAATAGGAGGCATTACCTTCAGAGCAGCCCCTGTAAAGTAGGAGACATTAATATTAGGACTGCTCTGAAAGTAAGTCAAAAGGATTTATTTCCTGTAGTTGTTTTTTTTTTTTTTTTTAATAACTTTAATTTGGCTGTTTACAGAACACCATTCATATTGAGGACTACCCTGATGATTTCCCGGAATATCAAGTTTCTAGAAACATGAAAGAACACCACAGCTGTCAAATTCTTTGTTCACCATGAGTTAAACAGTCTTTTGCCTGACTAATTATGGAATTACTTTCATAGGAAATTTATTAACCTTTAGACTGTCCACAAAGTAGAGATTAAGGCCATGGGTTTCCATCACTCTGAATTTTTGTGCTGCCATGGATCAGTGGTCTGCCCCTACAAACACCTGAGACTGATTCTCATTTCCTTCCCTGCCACCAGCAAAAGAAAGTAAGGGCAATTTTATTTTCATGTTACTTCACAAGAAAACTTGGGGGCAAGTAAGTTTTTCAGGGCACTCAAACATCGGCTTGTACAAATTCTGAGGTAAACAAGATAGGTTTGTTCTCCTGAAAAGTTCAAAACTGAATTAACTATTCAAGACAATCAAATAGGGATATTAAAAATGATTATTCCAGCTGAACAGAGGTGAATTCAAGAATCTAAGGTTACCATGGTAAGTTTACTTAGCCTGTTCTTAGAACCTGGTCTACTAGTGAAGTTTACATGTTTATCATCCTAGTATCTGTAACACGTTATATCTTTCAAAACGTCACTACGAGCAAGTAAGCAGAAGAAATAGAAGATGAGGGATGGCAGCAAACATCGGAAGGAACAAGATGGGCTGGAAGAGGCATCTGGTAATGACAGCTTTCAGCTACCTTTTTAAAGCTACTGAAAAATTGAAAATAAAATATTCTCTACATGCAGGAAACAGAGACACAGAAAACTCAGCTGTAAATACCAGAACTACCCATTGTACAGTAAAGAACAGTTTTCATGAAGCCCATTAGTCTGTTTTTCTGCAAAGCCTGTTATTTTATACACTTTTGCATGCTTGAGTAAACACTTCTTTCAGAAGTGCATAATGAAGCAATGCTTACATTTTAATTGGACAGAGATAGCGTTAGTAATAGGCTTTATCTGTCTACCTGTCTGTGTATTCATCATCTCCTTTCCTATGGAACGTAAATGCGAAACTTGTTTGTGGCAATTTGGATTTTTTGCAATATTACATGTATTAGAATCTGAGCTGCTCACACTGCTTCTTTTTCAAACAGTAACAAAAAGGAGCTGTCTGTATTGTTGGTAACCATCTATATTCTTGATAATCATCAGCAAAAAACAAATTATGAAAAAACAGGTAATATTTCTAGATGCAAAAAGAACCAGAAAAGACCATTTAAAAATTCTGATGCCAACACTAGAAAAAGTCTGTTGAAAAGAACTTTCAAGTTAAAAATTAGCTGAGCCCATATCTGAACCCATAGTTTCTCGAGAGTTTATGATGCTTAAAATCTTTGAATATGATATATCCTAGAAATTATGTTCTTATTGGTATTACTGTAATTTTTCCACTGCTGAATAATTACAAGATTTTTGGTGTACTTGCAGTCATCACAAAATTAAAAGATCTAATATTTTTATTCCAAATCGCCATTATGGGTGGGAAGCTTCTATTACTTTTATTTCTCTGTTTATAAATGAGCAATATTAATGCACTGTGAGGATGATCCTTGCTAAACATTACATTTGTGTTCATCAGTGTTTTCTACTTTAAAACCATACCAGGAATGTATTTGTGCAATATAGCAATAAAAAAAACAATGAACTATTAAGTGATTCTAGAATTATAGAATAAAATTAATATAAATAATACATGAGATACTTTTCTACTTCTTCTAGCAAGTTCATAGCAAAACAAAATCAACAACAGCAAAAAAAAAAATCCAAGCCACAAACAGAAGAGAGAGCAAAGTAAACGTGAATAATCTGGCTAAGGATGTAGCTGTGCACAATATACTAAAGCACTAAGTTATTTTTATTTACTTTTTTAATAGGAAAACTGAGAAGTTTATTTGCTAGTCTCTGTGTCAAGTATGCAGCACCGGCATCCATTAATGGGATGAAGTTCAATAAGACTAAGTGCCAGGTCCTGCACTTTGACCACAACAACCCCAGGCAATGCTACAGGACTGGGGCAGAGTGGCTGGAAGACCGTGTGGAAGAAATGGATCTGTGGGTGCTGGTTGACAGTTGGCTGAACATGAGCCAGCAGTGTGCCCAGTGGCCAAGAAGGCCAATGGCATCCTAGCTTGTATCAGAAATAGTGTTGCCAGTAGGAGCAGGGAAGCGATCATCCCTCTATACTCAGCACTGATGAGGCCGCGCCTTGAGTACTGTGTTCAGTTCTGGGCCCCTCACTACAAGAAAGACACTGAGGCCCTGGAGAGTGTCCACCCACCGTGAGGGGTCTGGAGCACAAGTTTTATGGGGAGCAGCTGAGGGAACTGGGATTCTTTAGTCTGGAGAGGAGGAGGCTCAGGGGAGACCTTATCGGTCTCTACAGCTACCTGAAAGGAGGTTGTGGTGTGGTGGAGGTTGGCCTTTTCTCCCACCTAACTAGCAATAGGACTAGAGGGAATGGCCTTAAGTTGTAGTAGGGGAGATTCCGGTTGGACATTAAGTAAAATTTCTTCTCCAGAAGGGTGGTCAGGTTCTGGAACGGGCTGCCCAGGGAGGTGATGGAGTCACCATCCCTGGAGGTGTTGAAGAAACATTTATATGTTGTACTAAGGGACATGGTTTAATGGAGAAATATTGGTGGTAGGTGGACGGTTGGACTGCACAAGCTTGGAGGTCTTTTCTAACCTTGGTGATTCCATGATTCTACTTCTAGTGTAACGTCAACACTTCAATGTGAAGCACACTCAGTAAAAATGCATATAATTTCTTCTCTTAAGAATTCTGGATTATTTTCTATGCCTAATAAAAAGAAGGCAAACTCACCAGGGTACAGAAGATGCATTGGCATTGTGCTATTGTTGTCATCTGCTCCACAGGATATTCACCAAGGCAGAGCTTGCAGGACACTAACGGGTCAAGTACCAAGTCCCAGGTAGGCCTATATCTTGCTGTAGTCATTGCAGAGCAGTCTGAAAAACAGAGCAAAAGTCAAGATGCTCAATCACTCATACTGATACTCTGCATTCTTTTGCCACTGCAAACCCCACTGTCAGCTTCTGCCTGATAGATATTTAGAAACAATATAAATAGCAATGATTGATTGGGCAGTGTCAGCACTTGGGGTAAATATACATCCCCTGCCTGACAAGGCATGCAAGCAAAAGGAAAAAGCCATGGGATGCACTGTCAAAATGTCACATCAGCAATCAGGACACATCCTTAGGTCATAGATTTGTGTCTGACATTAAACACAATCTCATTCCCAATTCTTGTCATTTTCAGCAGTAGTTATTACCTTACTTTGACCTACATTGATTACCCATTACTTAAAATACATTCCTTAAGCTCTCCTTGCTCCAGCTACCCAAGCAATATTTGCAGCGTCTCTTCTAAGAGCCAAACATCCATTATGTCCCTTTTCCAATCTGATGGTATTACAGCTCACAGCACCAGATATTTTTTGTTCCTAAGAGCATGACAGATTGATCAGTTTGCTAAGCTAATTTTAGAAAAAACAGTGGATATTCTGAGCATCCTCAGCATTTCTAAGCCTGCTTTTTTCTCTCAACCCTTGCTCTATGCTGAAAGCACAACTTTGCTGCAGCAGCAAACAACTGGGACAAATAAGACAACAAAAAAATGTGCTATAAAAAGATTCTATAGTACTTTTATACCATCCTCAAGACAGCAAAAGGATAGGATTATGCAGAGCATCTTTATCCTAGGTTTCAGGGCCCAGATGGAGAGTTGTCAAATGACTAAGGAGAAAGAAAACAATCTCACACCTATCAAATACATTATCACAAAGAGAAAAGCTAATTTACAAGTTACACATATGATGAAGAAAAAGCAAACAAAAACCACACTCCTTCAAATCAGCTAGGGTAACTTATGAAGCATAACCAATCTTAATGTCATATTTACTACTATGATTTGTTCATGGTGTTACTGACCTTCCAGAAGTGGGAAATTCCCATCTCAGAACTACATTATCTCACCACTGCCCTTCCCCAAATCAGCTGTTTCCTTACTTTTCCCCATATAGGATGATACAATACCCCAACTATGCTCACAGCTTTTTTTTTTTTTTATTCCCCCTATTGGCACTTGCACGAACTTCAATATCTAAACTCTATCATCTGCAAACTTCCTAAAACTAACAGAACTGTGATAAATATGACCTTTGTGTTTTTTGGCTGAGGTTTAGGCAGATGTTCAAGCAAAAGATGGCATTTTGCCCCCAAACAAATCACATGGGGAATTCAAAGAAGTGTTTGTCTAAGCCCTTGATACTCAGTTCATTGTGGACATGACTCCACCAAGGCCTCTAAATTCTTTGAAACAAAGTGAAGATTTTGCATTAGTTCTCTATTCAGTCTAACCCATTGGAAGATGCCCTTTAAAAGGTACATAAAGGACACCAAAAAAGCAAAGCCTCATTGTATTTCATTCTAGTACAGCCATCAGGGAGAAAAGATTAAACTATTCAATTTCCAGGGATGCTCAGGATCACTTGCTCTGAAAACCTCTACACAAACCCTACAGTTTCAAAGGAAACAGGTAAAACATCCCTGCAGAAGAGCACATGAATAATGGCTCCAAGTCACAAAATAAGAATGGCTATGCTGTCTTTTCTGAGACTTTAACACGAAAGTCCAACACTGTGATACAAATTAGAGCCTAAGGTTTTGGAGGCTATTAGACTACTGTCAATTCCCACTACTTTTTTTTGATTTAACACAAAATATCAGCATAAATTTTCTTCCCAACTCTGGTATATCTGACATTCACAGCTAGAATTATGAAATATTTGAGAAGTAATGATCAAATACCACCCAATCTGCTTTCTGTCAGCTTCTGCGTCCTTTGCTCATCCTGCACAGTTTATTGCACATCTACTACTTATGGAAACAAGGAGATGGAGACTAGATGATCTTGTAGGTCTTTTCCAACCTAGCTAATTCTATGATTCCATGATTCTATGAAATCAGCAGATGAACAATGAAGAGAGAAATAAGTTATGGGTGCACTTGCATATGTCAGGCAGACAAAAGTTCTAGCAAGCTTTCTTTAGTGTAAAGATGTAAAATTTGACCCAATTCAGACTAAAAGATCACCAAATATACCAATACAATAAAATCCAGACTAAAAGAAGTTCTAAGTATATTCAGTGCCTGTCATTAAGCGATGATACTGGGGGAAAATATTAACCTTTCAGCTCCAAGTCTTCAAGTCTTACCCACGTTCCCTAGGACTTTTAACAGAGGCTTACTGGTATCACTGTGATAATTTTTTTTTTTTTTTTTTTGCAGCACAACTGCAACAACTCAGTGTGAAATATTTCTCTTCTTTTGTCTTCTCTGGCAAAGATTGAAGCAAAGCAAAACTTCTTCCAAGCTAGCAACCTGCAGCCCAGTGGAAATTGGTTGCCCGATAGGAGGTGACATCTAACCCATGACTTGAACTCAACCACAATAACAGAAAGCAAAATCTGACCATAGCGTCAAATAGCAGTAGATCACAGTCTGCTTCTTCATCACCCTTCTTGCCAAGCAGCTGCTGCTGCTGAGACAGGAATACAAGCAGCAGAGGCCAATTACCTCCCTTTGATCATACAGGCATGCTTAAAAAAAAAAAAAAATAGTGCTTATTTGATTCCCAAGCCACTTACAAGAACAATTGCCCCATGCTGTCATAAAAAAAAAAAAAAACAAAAAAAAAACAGCTTCAGGCCACCAAATCAGTCTCATTAGTTTTTTGTATGTCACTTTCAAAATAGTGCGCAAAAGGCAGAAGATAGAGTCATAATTTTCACCTTTGACTTAAGCATACTGCAGCCTAATATGCATGTACATTCATTACGACCTCAATTATTTGCTAAATCCACGTTAAAATAGTCTTTTAATGATGAAGTCTTACAATCATTTGCAATAGGAACAGGAAAAAAAACAATAACGTTTGTCACTGGTGGCACTAAAGCAAAGAACATGGAATCTGCCACTTGGAATTGGAAACCATAATGGAAAGCTACCATGTTCAAGTGGAGTATCTCTGCTGGTCATCCTTGTTAAAGAAACACACCAGAAATGTAACTTTCTTCATGATCATCTGGCACAGTTTTGTAACTAAATAACAAGTTTATGGGCTTACATCATAATGCTCCCAACAACCCTACAAATTCACAGAAGAGCAGAAGACAAATAACCTTCAGTCGAAATCTGATAAAGACTCCTAATGTTCCATAGCCAGGTCTTTTATGGCTTCACATTGTATTCTCACGTGCTTTTAGTGACATACAGTGCTTCAGGAAGAGTGTAAAGCAACAGCAAGAAGAAAGAAAATGTAGAGGACCAAGCAAGTGAAAAATAAATACTGTAGTATTTCTGTGGCGAAGAATGCCACTTACAGCTCCAGATAGCAGAAAGTTTTGAGTATCTGCTAGGAGGCCCTTGGAAATATAGATAGCAAAGGTATAGCTTCAGTCCAATCCAACTCCTAAACAAATTTTATCCCAGTTAATACTTAGGCCACTACAAATCGAGACTGGGCTACCAAACACAACACATGCACTCCACAGATCCTGGCAACAAATGAACCAAGTCAGACTTATTAGACATAGAAAAGCAGAATAGAAGATAGCCTTCAGTTCAGATTCCAAACTCCAGCGTGATCATAGTCGCTCTCATTTACATATTTCTGCAGAATACATCCATATACGGTAAAACTGAATCTGTAAAAATATGGTAATGCAGCACATTTTCTAGGACAGAATCCCAAAAAGCTGGAAATAGGAATCACAAGAAATAGCTGATGTAATTTTTTTTTATTTAGAGCCTTCTTTTCGTAAAGAATCAGCAACCTGATTAATGACTGTTTAATTCTGCAGCCATGTGCATGTCCACAGAAAAGAGGAACCACTGTGGAAAGACATGGAAATGACAGAATTCTTGTTGCTGTAACACTGTTAATACATTTCAAATGTGATTATCATGCCTTCTGTGAGATAAGCATGGAGGGGAAATGAGCAGTTTGTTATTTCTGCACAACAACTGACGACTTAAGATAAACGGGATTCCTGACCTTAGGTTTTGGCCTACCTACACAGACTACATTGTTAAGTAAGAACAAATGGAAGATTTGATCTTTGATAAGCCAAGAGCTGAACATGCTGTGTGCTTTAGTTGGTGGGTCTTTTTCACCAAGTAAGACTCAAAATAGAGCTTCCAACCTAATCTTAATTTCAGCTTTAGATTGGAGATAGGTTTGATTTCTAAACTAAAACAGTTAGTCATGTACTTTTAAAGTTACCTGCCTTAAAGTTGTATCTTAATGTCTAACTGTATTTACTGGTAAGATGAAAACCAGCTCTTTTAGAAGTCAAAGGAAAGGATTTAAATGAGATTTAAAATTTGTTCTCATTTCTGTTGTCCTTCTTTGTCAAAGTAATTCCAGTTAACATAACCCAGGCTACATTTCCTCCTAGAAGGAATCAAACACACCTGCTATAGTTCAGTTTCTCCAAATATTTTACTTCTATGGAAAAAAAACATGCATGTTTCTGAAGTGAAGTCACATGCAGAAAGGCTATTACCTGGCACACTGGAACTAGAGCACTGGTTGACCCTCAACATCAAGCTTATCATCTCTGTTCTCATCTTCAAGTTGTGGTATGGCCTGGGCCCAGAATAAATAAAAGACCATGTAAAAGCCTGGTGCTCTGTCAACAGCTTCAATATTCTGGCTAGTAAAGCATGAGAAATGGGCTCCCTCCTGAGTGGAGATGAAATTGAAATGAACTTTTCCAATGATCCACATCCACCCCACGAATAGCCAGTGTTTGTTTGCTTTATCCTCCTGGCAAACATAGGCACATAGGTATGTATGTGACTGTATTTTGTGTATATGCATACTATAATGTATACATGAAATATACAATAAAAATCACAGATGTGGCAATGACCAAGAAAACTGAGCAATACTACTGAACAGTAGTATCAAGAATGCAAAAGTGTGCTGGACTGCTTCTGAGACACATAACTGAGTTAGGGGACTTTCAAAAAAAGTCTTTGTTGAACAGGCTGGCTGATGGGACTTTTTTCCCCCCCACTTATCTTACTAATTAGATATCATATTAGAAGGCATAAAATGAAAATTTTAACAGCTTGGCTTGATTACAGCACAGACCGTGTAAAGTTTTTAAGTATTAGAAAGGTAACGGACAATTTGTAGATGTATGGATGCATAAAGTGTTGCCTATCAAATGCATGGATAGATGTAGAGGAAGAGGTGTTACTGAAACAAAGAAAACAAATTTTTAAAAGCTTTGACTGCTAAAGAAGACACACCAGAAACTCCTCTTTCGTCTAAAAGATAACCTGCAAGCTGAGATGCAGAAATGCCTCAGAGTGCAAGATCCTATCATCCATACTGAAAAATGCAGCCTCTGTGCAACGTGACAGAGCCAAAGAATTTTCTGACCTTGCATCTTCCTGTGTTTGTCACCAGCACTGGTGCCACTGTGGCTTCTGGAAACACTGCCAAGCAGCAGCAACCTGAAATAAACTGGGTGTGTCTGCTATTCGAGCTCTGTAGGCCTGAATAAAACAATTTAAAGGAAAAATAAAAATCATTTGATTATGTCTGAAAGAAATACTGGTGAGAGAAAAGAAGGGAAAGAGCAGGAAGATTTGAAGGAATGAGGAAAGATACATTCCTCCACCCTGAACAGGAAAATCTGTCCCAGCTACTAGAGGAAAAGCCTAGATACTGTAGCACAGGTACATCAGGTGGATCTGAACAGGCAGAAACACAGCACAAACGTTCTGCTCAAGAGAAAAGGGCCTGCCTATCTCATCTGTTTGCTTTAAGGGTCATGAACCCATTTGACCCTCATTAAGAAAGCCCATGAATTCCCAGCTGTCTTCTAATGCCTCTTTAATGCAGTGAGCCACCGCCTTCGAATACTAGGGCCAAGAACAAGTTAAAAATCTATAATTGTTATGGCAACAACTAAGTTCATGTCAAGGTATGGAAGACCAGGGGTTAAATCATTAACAGTTGAAATGTTTAAACTCTTTGAGTATTTGAGAGACAGGAAAATCAGCTGCATGCAGAATCTAGGAAATAAAAGGTTTTCTCCATACGAAGAGCGATGCTACACATTGTAGTTCTTCCCAAATTTAAACAAAGCAGAACTAAGATTACACAATTGAGACAGTAGTCTGTCTGAGATCAAACCGACTGAAACAATTCATCAGCATCCTGACCAAAAAAACAATAGTTCAGGGGGGGAACCACAAAGAACAGCTTGCTTCTCCACTGACAATTGGCTGAAATAAAAGCAGTATAATTGTTCTTAAAAGGGATTGTGATATGAATAAGCATTTCAGCAGATGCTGGCAACAACCAGGATACATTCAGAGAGAAAGAACTACATCCTGTTGACTTGGCTTTGTTTATCAGAAGATGAAATCAGAAACAATTAAACTAGTTTCCTGACTGACTGTCTTCAGATTTTGCTTGTCCTGAAAGAAAGCAGATGGTTACAAAGCTTTTAGATTTCCAGAGTATTGTGCATCTTGTAGCTGCCACCTTTGTTAAAATAATTCAAGCTCAAAACCGTAAGTACACCAAGGGCTATGCAGCTAGTACTCTTCAGCCAAGAAAGGCAGCAAACTACGCAGTTAAAACCTGTTCAGTATTAACATAGTAAAGTGAAGATATTTCCATGCTTTCCAGCTATCTAAGCTCCCATTACAGTTATGGGATGAGGTTGCCTACTTCTGGCCATGCTGGTTGACTTTGGTAGTGCTGCTGGCTACACTGACTACAGATCCACTACTAGCTGTAGGTAGCCCATACACACCTTCATTTCAAATACCTTAAATCTTATACCAATTATCACCAACTGGTAGTGAGAAGTCACTCATGTCTGAATTATTTCCTAGCTTGTGAAGTTATAACAAGGTACAGACAATTCCACTGCTCCCTAGGGTAACATATTTTATTATTTTCCAGTAACTCGTAAACCACCCAGTCAAAAACAACTGCTTCTCTTTGTCTTCCCTCCCACCTCTAGTATTTTCCCATTTTGATTTTTCCTCTTCCCTCAGCTCTTTTCCTCTCCACCCCTTTTCTCACTTCCTCCTATTCTTTCCCCCTCTCTGCTTACAAGGAACAGATGAATTAGTGCTCCCTTTGAGCTGTCTCCACAATAACAATAAATCAGCAAGGAGCAGTTTGAAACTTTAACATACCACAAGGATTTTCTTCTCCACAGTTGACTCCCTTAGAAAAGTAACAGCTATGTTTACACAAAGCCCAAATAATACCAAGCTTGAGCTCTGTGGCTTTTTCCTCTGTTGGCGGGGGATGGAAGGGAAAGGAAGAGAAAAGTCTTGGAAGCTTAAAGCTAGAAACCACAGTTAAAGCTGTGTGAAATTACTGAGAAAATGTGAATATGAGCAAGGGGAGTGGAGTGCTTGTTCTGACTGAGAAACTCAGAGGCTAGCTGAGCAATTCCCTTGTTTCCACCAAAAGGAAATCAAAACTGTCTTTTTTTCTTGTAACTAGGGAAAAAAAATGCATGCTTGGTGCACTGCCCAGCACTGCACTTCCATAGTGCTTTACAAGTCTCAGATGAAGGAACAAATTACTTGGGAATGAAAATACCCACTGCAAAACCTCTTATTGTCTGTCACTTCTATATTAACAGTGGAACTTGGGTTTTATCAACAGCTCACATCCTAGCTGCAAGGTAACATATACAGAAGTACGGTCCCCATATAGACTGCAGCCATCCCATAAAGCAGGTAAGCCTGTAGCTGAAAACTTCATTCAGAGTGGGATGAGGTCGGGTTAGCTTACTGCAACTATCTTTGTTCTTCTGACTCAATAACCAAGTTCCAAGCAGATATTTATGAGAGCATTTTCAAAGCTCCCAGCACTGACAGCAAGTTCCCAGTCTTGTCATTCAGCTCTGAGCCTCAGAGACGAGCATGAAGTCTTCCTGTGTTCTGAAGAGTTCAGAAGATCCTATAGAGCATGTAGAGTCAATGGGACTATTAGGAAAATATTGTTGAAATGTAAGAAAAGAGAAGGATTCTTCACAGGAAGATGAAATCCTCATAGAAGTGTTCTGTCCAATACTTAACACTTTCCTAGGATGGGATTCAGTCTGAGACACTCACTCAGTTGTGGGTACCTGAGGAAGGATTTCTAAAATAAATTGTCTACATAATTTGCCTTTCACAGACTAAGCAGGAAATTTTAAATATCGTTAAAGGAAGATTCTGTTTGTTTAATATCATGCACCTCAGCCAAAAAAAAAACAATGGGGAAAAACCACCACATTTTCTAGAGGAATTCTACCTCCTGACACCTAAGGGCATGAGCTATGAAACTGAACTGAGTTACAGATCAGTAAGAAAGGTTGTTTTTTTCCTCTCAAATTCTGAGAAAGCCATGATATAGCCTGCTCAGCACATCCTGCAAATGGGATCTATCCTGATCAACTCACCATTTCTCTTCATAGCACCAGATTGAAAAACGGATAACGAACACAGTGGAGAACTCCTGCATCTCTCACCAAACAGTTCATCCTTAAATAGCACCTGATGCTTCATGTGATAAAAATAATCCATCTTGTAAAAATACTTCTTCTTACACCTTCCCTCAGAGCGTGGTGATTTCACCCTGGTGGGCAGCTAAACTTCACCACTCCACTCTCTCACATCCCCCTGATCCCCTCAAGGAACAATGGGAGAAAATATGATGAAAAATGGCTCAAAGACTGAGATAAGATCAGGGAGATCAGTTGCCAGTTACCATCATGAGCAAAGCAGACTCACCATAGGGAGATTAATGTAATCTATTGCTTATTACTAACAGATTACAGCAGTGAAAATTAAAAGCAAACTAAAAACTCTTGGCTTGGATAAAGATTTATCTTTTCTCTGGGAGAAGAACAGTCTGCCTTTAAGCACAGTGTTACAAAATTTAAAAATATTATTGTTTATGGTAGCATCTCAGCCATTCCAGATTGGTGAACAAATTGCTGTGTGAATAAATTGTTTGTTCCCAAGCTTCATTTTGCATATGACAGAATTGCATCTTTCAACTACATTTCTCCAAATCAGATCCCAATGTGAAATTCAACCAGAACATGACTGGACACAGATCTCTTGCCCACACTGGACAGCCCAACTAGGGAACCTATAGACAAATCCTCACTATGTTATTCCACTGATTCAAGGCAGATCTTTAAATTGGTCTAGTCTTCTACCTTTTAAATGATTGTCAAGTCACATAGCACAGGCTGTGAAAGACCTTCAAAGAACACAATCAAGATAAAGCTCTTATAATAGCTTGAACCACTATGATTACATACAGACAAGGATGACCTAGTGATTAGAATGTTCCTGAGTTGCAAGAAACTATTGATAACCCCTTCTGACACAAGCTTACAGCATAACTCAGCAGTTCAGTTTACTCATGTCTCTGGCAGACATGGGAGCTAGTGGTACCTACCACATCATGTAGGCCAGTGGGTTGGAAGAGAAACTATGCATAACCCAACTGCAGCAGCACAGGCAGAAAGACAGAAACCCATGGGCAAAAGTAGCTGCATACTGGGACAACTGAAAACATAAGGGGCAAAACCGGAAAGAGCACAGGTTAACCACAGCAGAAATGCTGTCTTCAAGGCTCCCCAGGCTAAAGTTTTCTAGATAAGAAGCACTGACAAGTCACAAGTTACCTTTGTTTAGAGAACATGAGCAGAGGAACACTATTAGACTTTTCTCCACGCTGCTCTGTAAACCTGAGCACAGCTCTTAAAAATCAGTAGGTGCTGGGCTTTGGTTTATCATTTCCAATTCCCATGTAGCTTTCTCTTCTTACTCAGTGGTTAATCATAGTAAGTTAAGATGCTTTTGGAGCTTGAAGTGTAGATTTTTGTTACCTCATTTATAGCAAAACTTTAACAACAAAAGCTACAAGGCGTTCTACCTTGTAAACGGCTCTCACTGCCAACTAGTTAATTTGGTAAGGACATTAAGAAAGTGATAGGACTTCGCTTTCTTAACCTTTAGTATTGTGCAAGAGACCTGAACATATTAGACCTTTCCCCAAATTAACATACACATAGTAAAAGGTAATTCCAACCTAAATCATGCTGTCATGCTCAGTTCAGATGTGTTAAATGTTATCACATGCTGTATATTCATAAGAGCAGTGTTGGGTTGTGGCTCTGAGCACGGCACACACATTCTGCTTCATCTGTGACTCCTCTGAGCTCCCCAGTTCTGGAAAAACAGTGAACTGGAAAGAGTCTAGTGGAGGGCCACAAAGATGACTGGGCCCTGGAGTATCTCCCATATGAGGAAAGGCTAAGAGACCTGGGGCTGTTCACCCTGGAGAAGAAGAGACAGAGAGAAATCTTATCAATGCTTATGAATATCTAATGGGCATGAGTCAAGTGGATGGGGCCAGACTATTCTCAGTGGTGCCCATCGACAGGACAAGGGGCAATGGGCACAAACTGGAACTCAGGAAGTTCCATCTGAACATGAGAAAGAGCTTCTTTACTTTAAGGCTGACAGCACTGGAACAGGCTGCCAAGATAGGTTGTAGACTCTCCTTCTCACCTGGATGCTTTCCTGTGCGACCCACCTGCTGTACAGAGCATGCTTTAGCAGGGGGTTGTACCTTCCAACCCCTACAATTCTGTGACAGTGCAGGAAAAGCACCAAAATGCTACACTCACTGACACTTTCCTATAGGCTGCAGTGCTTGCCTACTTGCTAGTAGAGCGCATGCAGGGCACAGGGATACTTTTTCTTAGCAGAGAGATCCGGCATGCAGCATAAAGCAAGGGAAATTTGGTAAGATTTATTCTGGCAAGGAGGGAAAAACGTTTCTAGGGCAGCTTACGTTGGTGCTCATCATTCTAGGGACTTATAAAGAAGAGCTTTAAGAACAACCAGTCAGATGAATAGCTTTCTTAGATGAGTTTTGATGGTTTTTAAAGGAACTAAATATTAACAGCATTTTCATTTTACTTCCTAAAGGAAGTAGCAGCAACATTTGTATTTAAAGCACTGATATCCATAAAAAAGTATTCCCTAAGCTATTTTATAAAATGAATTCCTCTTACACATCCAAGTGATCAATTAATGATCAGAAAGGTCACAAGAGTTTGCCACATGGAAACAATATCCATGAAACAGCTCCTTAGAGACATTCCCCTCCCTGCACGAAACACTCACCTCAAGTCTCACACCTTGAACAGAAGTTATGTCTGAAAAAATCTGTTTTAGAAGCTCTACAAATAGTCAGATAGTTGCTCTGCATGGTGCATGCTTCAGTGGATCACAGGTTTCAGAAGATAAAACCATAGTAATAAAGTTATGAAGCAGTTTAACTAATAAATATCCTTGATACTAAATTTACTGCTTCAAAAAACAGATGCATGAGTATCTCAGCAACTATTTTCTCTAGACCCATTTGAGTGTCAGGAAACATGTCTGAAGCAGAATTTGAGCAGTTTTGACTGCCGTAGCTTCTTTCCTTTTGTTTGCAGCACCAAAAATGTGATCATCTCAACCACTTAATATTTTAATGCTAAAAATAAAGCAAAAAAAAATCTTAGGAAAACAAAATTTCACTGGAAAGAAAAATTATTATGCAGGCCGAATTAAAAAATGGTAGCTAAAGACATTCTACACTTTCCAGATGCTACGTGTTGAACTTGGAAATAATCCTACTATCTAAAATGCTCAATTTGTGCTTTCCCAAACTAAACAAGAAAAAACCACAGAAGCCTGCTTTTTTTTTCAGCTTCTGGGAAGATGACTGAAGATGAGGTCCTTCTCTGCAGTCCAAGCCAAGTTACATGGCACTTACACAGACATATGCCACCCATCCAGCTCAAGACATAATGTCCTATTTAAAGAAAACCCACTGTACTAAAAAATGAATCTTTTTTTGTAAGTTCTGTAATTGTTGCTTTTTCCCATTTTACTTTAATGGTGTTTTATGTTAAGGAGATGGCAAAAGAGCAGCTACATTGGTCTGACATACCAATTTTAAAATAGAAACGGAGAGGAACTGCTCCAGAGGTTCTAAACCAAACAACACGAGTTGCAACCCAGTGTTTAAAATTAGCTTTTGTGGTTTGTTTTTAGATATTCCTAGTAGCAAATTCAATCTGACTGCTCTCTCTTGGTTGACTTTATTGTACCTAGCAATCTAGGAGACCAGTAATAGAAATTTCATTTAAAATATGGCTATTAAAGTTCCTAAAGATAGCCTATTGTATGAGTAAGCTTTGTTACAGGCTCTAGATTCCACCCACCCCCCAACACACACATCCCCATCGCCCCTGTAGAGGACAATAAGTGCTTGGCTAGGAGTTAAAAGCTCTACATGCTTTTAGGATTAAATAGTTGGTCAATATTAAAACTAGACAGGAAGGAAAAAGAAACTCTTAAAGAGAGGGAACGGAACACTGAAATGTGTTTGAATTTCTATTTTAAGTTTAATGAAAAGAACCCCCACTAAAGAATAACCATCACACCAGAGCTATACCACATTTATTTTCTGAAATCCTTGGTTAACCTTCATTGATGACTAATACAGTAGTTTGCCCCAGTCAATTGGGGTACACCGCCCTTTTGTTTCTTTCCAGCAGGAAACCAATTAAACAGATTCAATAGAAGAGCAGTGCTACTTTAAAAGTACACAGGAGAGAGGAACAGAGCAGAGCGCTGCTGCTTCTCCAAAAGAAGCAGAAAAAGCATTTCTCTAAGTAGAGGGGACATAAGGACAGCATGTCTTACAGCAGTGAGCACAAATGGGAGCAAGAGCATCACAACTCAATGAAAGGTGCTTGGAGGGCTTCACAACTCATTTAGGCCGGGGCAGACCATGGTAGGAAGACACCACAATGCAAGAGAAGATGGAAATCCAGTGAATCTTTCATCCATACCAAATGCTGCTATGAAAAGAGAACATGTAGCTGTTACTACAACAGCCATAAGCCAAGGCAGTGCTACATAAGCTTTAAACACCTGAAGTCTAATAGCTGAAGTCATGTACTCAAATTAACAGCGTCTTTGAGAACATGACCGACAAAGCAACTAGGTCAGTAACTGATTAATCCCAGGCACGTTTGTAGTCTAATCTGTGCTTTAAAATAACAACAGAAAACCCAAGCCCTGCTACCAAAGGCCTACAGAAGATAGTAATGATTAGAGGACATGCAGACCAGGAAGAGCCATGCAAACACAAGATATAAAGATATTTTAAAGCGTATGCTGACCACACGTGGCTTCTGAATGGTAGTTACCAAATGAATGAAAATAACTAGCCATTTATAAAGTGTCTGATAAAAACGGGAGAATACGTCTTCAAAAAAACATCACAATACATAAAAAAAAGATTATGGACACAAAACAATGGCATTAGAACTAGAATGCAAGCTATGGGGAAGAGACTTCTCCCACTCACTGGTCACAGCACTTCGACACTGAGCTGCCAACTGGACACGATTCAAACCTATGGTTACAAGTTACCTGAGCTTGGTTGATGGAGACTGCTCTAATACCTGCTCACAACCTGAAGTAACCAGGAGGCCTGGGATGCTGGGACACCAGCAGTGGCTAGCAGATGGAAAAGGCAGGCAAAGTGGTGTGTAGCTCATAAGGGAATATAATTATCCTGCACCACAGACAGTTTGTACTCTCTCCTGTATTCTCCACTAACTTTCAAAATTAAATGTTTTTATTCTGGAGAGACTGACTTTGTGTTTTGGTTCAAGAAAGCGTGGTTGAAAAGTGGGTGTTGTGCTTGGAACAGCAAGTGGTGAGGTTTGAGAGGGCTCCAAGTTCCTGGAGAAGTTCCTTCCACAGCCCCTGCAACAGCTCCTGCTCTAGCATCAGTGAGCTTGCTCCTGCAACAGACTCAGCCACCAACCTGCCTCTTCCTCAGCTCTGGGCTCCAGTCTTTATGGTAGCAGTGCTTCAAAATTATGACAGACATGAGAAGAGCTACTGAATAACAGGAAAGTTATTTGGCAAACTGTAAATCAGCCTTCTACCTTTGTGGCAGAGGAAAGGATGGTATGAAGCCCACATCCTTTCTCTGAGATGCACAGCTCTTCAGCAGCTTTGTTCCCAATGGTATTTCTTATCCTGTACAACTGTTTCAGCTCAACTTAATAATTTTATAGTAAAGTGAAACTGGATGGAGACATGAAAAAAGCAAACCAGAGCTGAAGACAGAAGAAGGAAGAGCTCAAAATCTAGCTATTCAGGATGGGATGAAAATTTAGTAACAGTAATGTGAGAACAGACATGGAGAGAACTTTTGAACTGATTTCACTTGGAAGGACATGGGAAAAATAAAGGAGAATGAAAAACTGGTAACATAAAATTAGAGGATCCAGAGCAATCGCTGAATCTAGGAAGGTGCAAGAAAGTTTCTCAAGCACATCTGCCGTGAATCTCATTCAAGAGGAGAAAAAGTGGAAGTTCTGTTTGGGAAAGCTCAGGAACTGAGTTTGATATGCAGCAACAAGACCTTTCTGCACGAAACAGTCGATTTCTACAAGGACTGGTATGCAGTGCTTGCTTAACACTTCCCCGTGAAGGTCAAAATACACATGAGCAGACAAATGCCTTAACTTATGCCTATTTGTCCACTTTGCACATTGCCAGTACATTCCAGCACATTTAAGTACTGGAATCCTACTGCATTCCTTATTTTGTGTCTGCAGCAGTCAGTGTCCACTACTCCCTTCTCACTCACTGCATAGGGGAAAAAACTGGGCTATGCCCAAGTCCACCAACTCTTCAAATCCGTTCTTAACAGAAAAGCAGCCAGTTACACATAGCCTGGAACAATCTATTCAGAGAGCTCATTTCACATATACACAACATCTGTTCAAAAAGCAAACGTTTGCAGCCAGATTTCGGTTCCATAGAACACAAAAGGGGAGAAAAAACCCTCCCATTTAGTTCTCAGCATATGGTACAACCTCCAAAACAGCTCATTCAATCTGCACGTTCTATAAATCAATACTAAATTCTCAAAAGATCAGAAGAAGAGAGAGGGGGAAAGACTTCCAGTATTTGAAATAAAAGCCCAGAGATGTAACCTACAGCTGTTGATTTCAATAGAATGCAAAGTTTGTCTGGAATAATTGCGACACACTAAGAACCAAGAATTTATTTTATTTTTAATTCAAGGCTGAGACTTCCTGGCCTGGTTAGGACCATTCTTTGTCACTTTGCACAAACCACAGCACTGCACATATAAACAACAGAGCAAACAAGGAACACAGATGACTCTGAAATGAGCCGATATAAGATACTTTCTAAAATTTTACTTACCAAAAAGAAAAAAAAGAAAAGAGAAAAAGAAAAGTCATTGTCTACTTTCACCACTTCCAAACCTTCCTTTGCTATCAGAGGGGAGATTTCCCGTGGACTACGGTCAATAGGTTTACTTTCACAGCTTGTTTCATGACCTATAATTAAAAGAAATTTACTTTGTGGCTGTTGCCGTGCAATGTGTTTGTCACCTCTGCAGCACAGTTCTTTCTTCCTTTCACAGGCTGAAAAAAAAACACCCCAAACTAACTTCTGTAAGCAGTTTATATTCACATCTTCACTAACTTTCATTTCACCTCTCAAAATTTCCAAGTTGAACTCAGCAGCAGCCAAAGGCACAGCTTGGTTACAAAACGTAACAGTATAATAATAATAATGTAAATGAGGCATGTGTCACTAGAGCTGGATCATCCACACTGCACACTCATCCCTGAACCATGGCACACCGACTCAGTTACAGGGACCTCAGCTGCCACTGGGCTTACAGACAGCGAATTAGAATACATTAACTTTGCTATGACATCTGATGCAAAGCCAAAATACTGTGATGGCTTCCTTTCACAACAAAATGGAACATTAGAACTGTTTAAAGGTTATAAAGAAGAAAACTCCATAAGAAATCTCCACAACCACAAGCCAATGCTAGATTATTAAAGAAGTTTGCCTTTTTCTGGCAAGCTCCGATTTTCACCATTAGTTCCTTCTCTCTCAGCTAATGAGCAGGAGTAAGCTACAGAGGTACATCTATGAAAGCATCTCTAAAGAAGAAGAGATGCACAAGCTTTTCTCAAGATACTTAGAGAAGAAAAATCAATACTTACAGCAGCTCAGCAAGTTCTGTCAATACATTCACTACCATACTAAGGAAGCAGCAGGCTTTTGCCAGCTAGACAAGGAAAATCAGAGTGCAGCACTCTTCTGCTTTGTATTAATAGCCTGAATTATGTGTGGTATGTTCTTGTTCATCACACAAATACTTCATGAGCATCCGTATGCCACAAATATTTTCCAGTACAGACCTCTGCCAGAATACGTGCCATTCCAATAATCCTTCAGAGCCATTTCAGGGTGTGCAGGAAGCAGAAAGATTCAAAATCAAGTCACACTTCAGCTATGGAAGAGCACAGTGAGGCCGAGCTGTTCAGACTTGCCACAGAAGCCCAGAAGAGAATGAGGAATTTCAGAGCTGCTTCACATTTGGTGACTACTATGCATGAAGAGATAGCACTCTTCTGGGAGAAGGATGGAGAGCTGATCTCAGGGAAGGAGCCTGAGGGAACCTGGCTTATTAGTTTGACACACGGGGATCAGGAGGAGATATGGTCACTCCCTGCATGCAGATGACACAGGGTAACATACATCACAAAGTATGAAATTAATTATCTAAGCTAGAGAGATGTCACGGACTGCAATGACAAACAGGCATAAACTATCCATTATACATTTATTATAGAAACTTGGAGAAATGTTCTAGAGTAACATGATTGCACCAACAGTTTCTATTACATCTTCTCAAAAGAAGAAATAATGATTACTTGTGAAATGAAAGTTTATGAAAGGAGAAGTTACAAGATCTACAGTCCAAACTGCAAGGGACACGAGAAATCATTTCCAGTTCTTTGTGTTACAGTTTTAAATCAACTGTTTAAAATAAAAATAAGCAATGAAGAGTTGTTTAATTTCATTTTTTTTTTAAGAAAGAGATACTGAAAATATTTCTTTTCAGTTGGTACGAAAAGAGTGAGCAGGAAAGAAAATGCCATGAGAAAAATATTTCAACGAAGTTTACAGTTAAGCAGCAACTCTTCACACTAAGACATGTTACTCAAGTTAAACATGCAGCTTTTTATATAAAAACTCAATACCTAAACTCAAGCCAATGAGGAAATGGTTATGCTTTTTCACACTAGGTTGTTCTTGTGCTCAAAAAAAGTCACACAAGAACATTGTTACAGCTTGAGCACTAAGCCAAGAGCATCAATTTGAAAGGAAAGGAGAAAAAAAATCTGCTAGTCTGTACATGTATGAGTTTTCAATACTATTTCCAAAAGATGCATGCTAGCAAAAGTGGCACTGCTCAGGAAAATGGAAAACTTTGAGTGGCTAATTACAAGCTCAGGCAAATGAAAAATCTGAAATTTACATTAATTTCCATATATGGCAACATATGAGGGTAAGCATAAAGCAGTACTTCCAATGCTAGTGATATTTACATGACCTTTTCTAAACCACAAGCAGAAAAAAAATGGAGACACTTTCATTATTTAAACAGAATTTTTACTGCCTTCTAGAAGGCAAGAAGATTAGCATGTGTGCTACTTTTTTTTTTTGATTGATTGGAAATGCATTTATCAAATACATGAACAGTTTGCTATGACATGAGTACATATAGATCTATAGCCAACACAAGAAAGAAAACACTTCCTCTGCTATCGTATTTTCTTATTTGGATTATTACTGCTGGTTAAAGCTGAAAGCATAGTATTGTGGAGCACCAAGCTACTAAATCAAGGAGTGTATGTGAAAGCAAAGCAGGCTCTTATATAGAGTTTGATGAAAATAAAAATCTAATGAGCCTATTTTAGGTAGTACAATAAGACTGTGCTTTAAAGACAGTTACAGAACTGCACCAAAACAAGCCTCTGTGTCCCGCACTTTTCTAGGAAGTTCACTGGAATGCAGATTTTTGCTTTTTTTCCTACATTTAATTGGTAAATAAGCCAGCTCTTTTCATTTTTTGAGCTCCATAATTAAAAACAAACTTTAACAAATTCCCTCCTCTCTAGCAGTTCGGACTATGTGGTTTTGACTTTTATGGGAGAACGCAGTAACAATTCCAGAGCCTCCATGAAGCTTTTCTCTCAGGGGCTTTTTTCCAGCTCCTGTTGGCATAAGAGCCCTATGAAAGAGTGGCTGCATTGGAAACTGCATCTGTGTGTGCCCAGGCCGAGTGCTGCCAAAACAGTCAATGCAAGCGCCTACCACAACAAGCTCTCCTTTGTCAGTCACAGGGATCCCATGAGACAGCACCAACCAGTCTAGGAATTTGGCTCGATGCAGAGGTAGACAAGCCTGAAAAACAAAAAATAAGGGTCAGACTTTATTTAGATTGACTGTATAAAACCGGAACTCACCGCTCTGTTCCATCAATGAGCTTTGAAAAGCGTGTGGTGGCACAAGCGGTCTTAGTGAAGACAAAAATTCACCTCTCAACTCTTTTTGGCTCAATGAGCATGTGGGATGGGATAAGTCTTCCTAAAGTGCTATGACAGAGATTTTTTTAATGCAAGGTATTTTTAAGCCTGAAGGGGAAAAATATATTTTATGTCTCACATAGACGCAGTCCTCATGGTCAGAGCTTCACAAAAATATACTCTGAAGGATCCCAGACTGCATACAGCAATAGCTTCAGGGACTTCTTGTGTACAAGAACTACACTGAATTAAGGCAGTTTTCCACACATTTAACAAAGCATTCCTAGAAACTGTACCAGAACGACATATATACAAAATCCCATGCAAAGCCCACCACTTTGAGCAAAGCTAGTCTGGAGGCAGAGCATTTTAATAAATACGATGCGATGCCAGGGAAGAGGAGGAATTCAGAATACAGCAGTTGGCAGGAGTTCTGCTTTCATTCCAAGCCATTTCCCATTTTCCGATTTATCCAAGTGATACTTCTGAGAAAGAAACCATTGCCTCAGCTCCTTTTCAGTGAATACTCAGAAAACCTATATCCTCAAATGGTGTAAGTAGATTTTAAACATGAAAGCCATCTTTTATTACCTTGTTTATTTTTTTTAAGCAGCTTTGGAATTATTTTATAACCAGACACACAAGATTCTGGTCTTCCTTAATTTCATAATCATGATTGTTATCAGAGTGATCTTTTAATAGCTGTACATTCTAGGGCATAGTTTAACCTTTGGAAGTTTTGAAAATGAGCATTTAATTTCTGCAACATTCTCAGCTTCCACACTGATTTCCACAGAGAGATGTGATGCAGAAAAAAAAAAAAAAAACTATTTCATACTTTAAAAAGAAAAAAAAAAAAAAGAATAACAAACATCAGTAGCTAAAGGATTGACCTAACAGCTCAGGGAACCTTTATTTGCACAAGTTTTTATCCACGGGCATGTATGCACACACACTATAACATCTTAAAGCTATCCAACATGCTGTTCGTCCAACTGTTGTCACCAAAAGGAGGTTCCCTCCTCCCTTCTTGCACTTCCTCCTCGCTTTTTAACCTTTTCCTCCTACTTGCTTCTTTGCCTCAAGTTCTGCTTGAAAATTAGGAAATAGGACAAACATCGTTACTGCCCTCTTCCCACCTTCTCTTGATGCTTTAGGGGAAAAGTGACAATCAAAATCTATTTTAATTATGGTGCATCTGCTAATAAAACAAAAAATCAACTTACTTGAGCTGAAGGTCAGAGGGAACATTGCATGCATTAGCTGGTTGGCCTGAACTCTAGAGATTATTACTTATTTCACAGCTAGTCTGAAAGCAAGAAAGGTAGCATCTACGTGGCTAACAAACACGGCCCAAGCACGTGGCCTGCCTCAGTCTGGACACCTCAAGAGATCCATTGCTTTCTCCAGTAGTGGAGAAAACAACATACTGGTTTGAAGAACTACACCCAGTCAACTTTGCATGTGGAGCTACTTAGCTTCAGTCGGGTGACTGTAGTTGTATCTCTGTTTCAATGAGAGCAAAGGTGGGGGGGGCAGGGGTGTGTGGAGAAAAACAACAGAAACCGCCTTCCTGCAGCTTCCTCCCTCTTCTGTCTTTCAAAGCCTGGAGTAATGTAAGGAAACCATTCCCTTTTTGTCAGTGTTTGCTCCTGGAACGTCTCTTCCAGCCTCCAAAATTCAGGGGGAATCTCACAGATTTACCTCCTATTGCAGGCCTTTCCTTCCTTAACCAAAGTGGAAACATCCGTCCTCCTCTCCAGCATTTTCTTGCAGACATCCAGCCACTATTTTAAGCTCTGCAGAGAGACAAAACTCTTATATCCCCTCCCACACAAGGATTTCCCAAGAGGCTCTCCCCTCATTAGCCAGCATCTTGCCAGTTACCCAGCCTGCAGGCTGATTATTAGGGGCAAGGAGAACCTGCCCACCTAAATAATGCAGAAAGAACATGGATAATCCACCTGAAATGAAGTTTTTTCCTCATCAGACAACCGAATTTCTTATTCAGGCACTCAAGATCTTCCACGTCTTCTTAGGTTTCAACCAAGAATTTTGAAAAGTATTCTCAGAGGACTTAAGGAATTATCATCTTCTCTGCATGCCACCTTGCCCCTGTAACTCATTTTTTTGTCATTTAATTCACATGAAAAACAACAAATCCCTTTGTAGTTTCAATCATCTTCTCAGTCTGTTTTCTGTTGGTTATTTTTCCCCAGTGTTTCAAGAGCCAGCATCCTGCTTCTAACCTACCCATGACGTTGCTCTGCTGGCAGTGAAAGACAATACATCACACAGAGGTGAACATGGCACAACAACCTATCCGACGTGTTTTAGACATTTGTCTTTGGGTGACAGTAGGTCTGCCCTAAAATTACCTGAACAAGGACACAATAAAACAAATGCACAGGGAAGTAAATAAATAAAAGCTGCTCATAACTCATTCATTCCACATTAAATCACTACCAGGAATTGTTTCAGCACTAATAATTCTTGTGGCTCATTTTTGATACCTCCTACAAGTTTTCAAAAGACCTTTTAAAGATGGGAAAACTAGAACCAGATGCAGAATTTGCATATTAAACTGTAATTAATGCTTTGCAAGGAGAAGAAGAATTTTTTTTTTTAAGCAAATCCCAGCCAAGGATAGTTTAATCCTGGTCCCTCTCCGATCTTTCCAGTTATGCACTGGTAAGCTAAATGAAGTTCTATATGCAGTATATTTGCAGAGCTTCTGCTTTCCAGGATGCTGTCTTCCTCACTACGGATGTCCAGAAAATTCCTGCATATTTATATTTGGTTTCCCTCATTAAAGATAAGTCATTGTTGTGACTGCCTAGTTATCTATAAAATCTGAGAAAGAGTGGTAATCTGTGTAACTGGCTTTTTGAAAAAAAAATAAAAATAAAAATTGAGATGGTGTCTGGTCTACACCCAGGCCTTCTGAAGCATTTTCATTCCCAGCTTATTTCCCACAGACATCCACTTGTTAATATTTCTGCTGCTCCATTCACCCAGCCTGTTTTTGCTGACATGCTGTAATGCCTTTCCTAACAAGTAAGCTCCATTGTACAAAGCCACAAGCTGACAGGCAGAATTAGGAAACCTGCATCAGGCTCAGCACAGGACCAGTGACAGATGAGGAAAGAAAGGCTATGGGATCTGCTCTGTATTTATGTGACAGCCCACGGTTCATCTGCTTTTGTGTCAGCCAGGAGTAGCCAGGAGGCACGAACGGCCGTGAAACTCATCTCCCTCAGCTCCATTCTGTCAGAGCTGATGATGCAGCTCATGGCCCAGCAGCCACAGGGTCCAAGGACAAACGCTTCAGGACAGGGAGGAAAGAGGATAAAATTTGACAGTTTATGTGCACAATTTCAGCTTTGGATTCTCACTTTTGCTTACTGTAGGGACAACTTGTGATTATGCAAAAATGTAAAACCCTCACTGGCATCCTTCAGCACTGTCAGGAGATGGCATTTGTGCAGTCCTACGCTGTCACCACAACAGAGAAAAGCAAGAATCACGGGATGATGGTGAGATTCCCTCGGCAGCAATCACTCCCTGGAGTAGCGGAGGAGCCAGGGACACAGTGCCTTGGGCAAAGGGAAATTCTGCTGTGCATGATGTTCATGTGCCGCACCAACCCCAAGTCCTGTGATCTCTGGGCTAAAGAGGTTACATCTTGAAATATTTAAAACAGAACACAACCATGCTATTTAGTGAAGAGAAAAATGCAGAGGGTATTGGGGAAGGTTCTGGGCTGTCTGGTGTCAGCTTACTACTGTTCTTCAAGAGGTGAAATCCCCATGGACTTCTAGGACCAGCCACCCACCTGCTATAGTCCTTCCCTTGGGTTTTACCGGGTGTATAACCCACATCATTCCTCTTGGCAAGCATAATTCAGGCTACCACAGCTGAACAGTTATTCACCTAGCTGATTTGTGACCATAAGATGTTTTCTGATCAGATGCCACGTGAGACGCTCTAAGGAAGCTATGTGATTTCATGAAGACAGAAGGGCTCAAAATACAGTGAAATAAGATGTTTTAATAAATCCACTCACACCAATACACTAGATAGAGTAATGAAAATTGGGAAATGTATTTCTAATATGGCAGGCCAGACAATTTAATTACCAGGTCTACTTTGAAGCTGACAGCTATTACTGCTCAGCTAACTCCAGGATTTGGAGTAGGTCTAGGATAGGATTGGATAACTTGCAGAAGAATCCTCATCTCAGATTTGTAACAAGAGGTGGTCTTCACTTGGATTTAACTACCAGGTTTACTATAATAGTGCAACAGAAATACACACACAATTAAGCCTTCGTGAGAAGATGACTCCCTCTGCACACCTGCTCATTAAGAAGTTGGAATGGAAAATGTCTTCTCTATATTTATTTTTCCCTCCAGTGAAGAACAAACATTCAAAACCTACTGTTAGCATAATGAAATCAGCATTGCATATTTATTTTACTGCAGGAGGTTTTGTAATGACTGCATTTGAAGAGCATTTGGAGGGAAGCTGAAGAAATATGGTATGGATTCCTCTAAAAAGGCAGATGCAGCCATATCACACCACTTTGAACAATTTCTGTACAATGCGGAAAAAATTGCTTTTTCCACATGGCTTGCTAGTCTAGTTTCTTAAGGAGAAATATTAAAATACTGTGACTATGATTTGCATAGAAGTGCCAAGTGGAGTAATAAAAGGCTGAATTTTGGAAAATTTCTAACCATCCATCAGACATGTATGAGAATATAAAGCAGTTTTTTTTCCTTCCTCCATTTGCAAAAACTCCTTAAAGTTATTATTCACTTAAAGCACTAAACAAAAATTAAGCGACTGTTTAAGGGCAGCTTCAAGCTGACCTACAATTCTGTACATATTTAACCTAACCTCATTTTGACAGCCAGTCACAGAGGGAGCAGAGAAGTCACTGCTTATCTCTGACACTCTGAAATTCACAAAGTATTCTTCTGGAAAAGAGTAACATTTTGTTACAAAGGACATGTTTATTTTTAAATGCCATGGAGTTATAATTTTGCAGTCCAGAAGCATTTACATTGCTTCTTGAAACTCAGGCACACAGGGATTGACCAGGTGAGCAGAAATGCATGGGGTAATTCCTTTTAAACTACAAACTGTCCACAGTCTATGGGATGTTAACAGGTACAATGGCACACCATGCAGCCTACGACCAGAGCGATGGAACTGGAGCAGTTTGGTTGCTGCTGGTTGGCAGTGTGCTCCACAGCCAACAAAAGGACTAAAATGGAGTTGTTGTGTTGTACCAGTATACTCACTAGAGGCACTATATCAGCTGAGATGATCGTGGTCTTTCAATGGGAAAGTGAGTTAGATAAGGAATTTAGCATTAATTTTCTGCTTCACATTTACTATCTAACCTCAAAAACCATTGGATCAAGAAGAACAAACCACCAATCCCTTAACCCAGATATAAGCACAGGAGACCACAGGGAACGGGAGAGAACGTTAAAAGAGATGGCAATGATCTGAACAAGAACTGTTAGTAAGGAAAATACAGCTCTGTAAGAGAGCACACAACCCATCTCTGTGCATGCCATTACTCATGTAGAACATGGTATGCAGCACTGTAATTCATAACACTGCAGCAATAAAGGCCCTATTCAGTCTGACTGCCTCCACCACTAACACCAGATGATCCTCCAAGAAGCCCCTGAAATAACTCCAGTCCCCCCAGTCATGCAGGACTGCTCACTTAGTTACGTACACACAAGCTTTTACATCTTGGAGAACATGAACTTTTAATGTGTACCACCAGATGCCCAATACTCTTGTTCATTTTGTGACAGACTGCCCTGAAGCCACTCTTTGTGTTTATGTGATTTGCATATTTGGGTACATACCCAGAATAGATTACATCTGCCAAAGCATACTGCCATCAGATGAAAACCTCTTTATTTAACTGTATTTGCTTTATTCTTTTTTGAGAAGCTCACATCTTGTTTTCTTTGACAGCTCCATTATAATTAACCATTAGCATCCACAGGAAATGCCAACATTAAAAACCAGCAAGTACTTTTTGGAAATAAGTTATGCAAACCATCTCAATTTTAAAAAATTATCCTCATTTTACTGTTTCAATGTAGTGAAAGAGTGCTGAGTAATAAGAAAATGAAATTAAAGGGTTTTTATTATTATCGGTATTATTAAAAGTTACTCTTCTTTTTAGAGAAATTTGAGAAAATTACCTTTAAAGTATTCATGCAAATCAGAAATATTCTCTGATTGCTGCAGAGCTCCCATCACTGTAGGTCTATTTTAATTCTAAATGGCACAAGCCACCTAATCAAAGAAAAGGTCAATTTGACACTTAGTATCCCTAACCTACAGTAATGCAACCATAGAAGACATAGCTATCATGAAACCCCCTTGAGCATTTGCACATGAATTAAAATACGATGTGCAATCAAGATGCAAGGCAGGAACAACTGTCTTTTAAATTATTTCTTATTGTCATGCTAGAGCATTCACCATTTCAAGCACTCAAGTTCTTTGTATCTTCACAAAATAAAAATGAAGCAATTAGGGCTATGAAGATGAATGTTTGGGAAGAACTCTCCAAGGAACTTCTGATACACTCCCACTCAAGTACTGGAACATTTGGAGAGTAGAGACTTTGGCATCTCAGAGTGGCTAACACAAAGCACTTAGGCTCATGCATACAACATCTATAAAGAGGATTTCCCACACATCCTGTGGAAGACCTACTTGCCAACATCAAGACACAAAGCTCCTGCAACCTCTCAACAACCTTCAAGTGCAAAGATACCTCCTGTCATCCTAATCACCACCCCGAAATATCCGTTTAGAGGCAAGTTGCTTGCTTTTAATTTTATACAGTTATCAGCATACCATGAACTGTTCTCTTTTCCATCAAAGAAATTCTGACCCAACAGTGCTGTTCCATACATGTTGGTTTTCCCCTTCCCCTCTCAATAGGGAGGTGAGCAGCCTGCTACGTGAATGAATAGGCCATTTTGAATTGCCAGAACTTCTGTTTTTTTTTCCCCCTGCTTTACTGAAGAATATAAAGTTATCTTATTGCTTTTCTTTAGAAGCCCATACCCCAAGACTTTTACCCACTTTTCAGCACAACTGACAAACATTAAAAAAAAAAGCCCAAAAAAGCATCTATCATAAATCTTTATACTAGGAAAGATCTAGACCTTACTGTAACCTGGCAGATTTCGGCCAACTCTTTCATCTCAGCTTACTTGCCTAGTTACTCTAGCTACAAAGAAATTTTGAGACAGAACAAGAATTTCCTCTCTTTTATATCAAACTCTGGGTACTCCAGACTCTTAAGAACTTTCACAAAACAGAACTGGAATTCCCATATCATACATATTAATGGAGTCTCATATGAAAGTTCCTTTCATAGTTAGAAGACAAATGGATTTTCACGTTTGTTGAGGCAACTTCGGTAGGACATCCAGATATAACAATCTACTTTTTGTTTTATCCTGACCCTTTCCAATTTAAATTTTTAGTTAACATTCTGCTTATGACAGCACAAAACCTGTTATTCAAAAAGAAAAAAAGCAAGAAAACAGAAAAGCACCATCTTTGCCCTTCTTTCACACCTCAAGACAAGAATGAGTTGGTATCACAGTGTAAAATACCCAGTTATTTCAGTGAAAGGAACAGGACAGTCTCAAGGGGGTGATAATTGAAGATATATGAGGAAAGATCCCTAGGTGAGAGGAAGAAGCAGCAATCCTGTGTGATCCTGCTGCCCTTCCCCCCTGAAGACCCTTCACACAACAGAAAACAAATCCACGATCTTCCCAACAAGCAGCCAGCCTTCTAGAAACACTTCTACCTTTAACTACAATAAAGCTTCAAAGCAATAGTCTCAATTTAAAGGCAGGGAACACAGCCATAAACATGAGATTTCATTCAAATCTGTGAACTTCAGCTGTTTAAGGAGCTAATGGAAATGTGAAATGACTGGTGAAAATATTTAGCGCTAACTGACAGTTTGCTAAAAAGACTATCACACTCTTTGGATTTATATGCCGTCTAAGGATTTGTCATAACTTGATTTTAAGCTAAATATCCAATGTGAACTGAAGCTAGAACTAGACTTCTGCTCCCTCTGAAGTTAGATTTTTTCAAATACAGTGTCAATTTGAAACAAAAGATGAAAGAAAAGTGGGTTATCATCCTACTATGGTGCCTCTTCACAGATGCAAAAGGGAGAGGAAAACAAGCAAGAATTATATACTTCACCCTGAATATCAGACACCGGTGAAGTATTACAGAACGGATTTTCAGACATACATAAATCCATACAAAGTCCAAGTCTGAGACTGCTGCTCCAGCAGGATATCACATCACAGAAGAAAGGAGATAAATATGGGATTCTACACATCCTGAATGACCGCCAAGTCAGATGCCCAGCGACAGCAGCCATTTGACACCAGCCAAGTTCTAGTGGCTTTTGCAGCATGAGAAACTGCAGCACAGCAAAGGATGAAATCGAATGGTGCAGACAGGCTCCTTCAGAGTCACACAGCTCCAAAGCATGGGGCAGGACCAATTAGCAGCACTGGAGCCAACAACAGCATGGACAGCTGCCAGGCTCGGCAGCGCTACTTGGAGCAAGACACAGTTCCCAAGACCAAAGATTGTCACTTCACTCAAAAGGTAAACAAGCTATCTCAGAGCCCTGAGATAAACCGGCACCCCGCAGGTGAGCACAAGCAGAGGAAGTGCCATGACCTTCTGGGCCTCTGACTGTTTACCATCAGAGCTGCAGACGAGATAGCACGTGAAGTGGCTGGTGTCAACACATGTAATAACAACAAAGGTCACCGTCACATTGTTCTTAAGAGCCTTCCTTCATGGATTTCACCTCTTGGTGAAAGGCTCAAAGAGCTGCCTGCTCTGCTCAGCCTGAAGCTTACCCAGGGCATGAAGGCCCTGACCCCAGCAGTGGCCTCAGGAGCCCCACAGGCTGCTGACCCAGCACATGGCTAAGCTGCTCAGTATCACCCCAATTCATCAGGACAGCCCTGCAACCCTCTGGCCTACACAGCCAGCAAGTCAGGCCCTGAGGGTCAGCTGAGGCCAGTCTCTGGGACGCTGTGAGTACAAACAACATGCTTGAGCTGGCCCACTGCTCCCATGCGCAGGGAATAAACCCGGTGCATCTTCCCACTACAGCTTTGCTAGAAAGCTACACACACAGTGACTGACGCAAACATAACCTACTAATTCACTGTAGAGAGAAACATCATCTGCAAACCTCTCAAGATCTAAGGTGTCAGCAACAATCAGTAGTACCAAGAGCATAAGAAATGCTAAAATGAAAAACTTTTAATGAGAGGGCTTGTATTTTTTGTGCACATGTGCATATACTTTCTTTCCTCTCTCCAAAAATTTAATATGGATTGCCTCTTCACAAATCAAACATCTCAATGCATACTTCTGGTGAGCACATTTCCCCACAAGGGCCAGAAAGGGCAGTGTTCAAAGGTAAAAGTAATGCAGAGTTAATGGAAGAAAGTGGGTATAGGTGTTTTCTCCTCCAGGTTCCAAACACATGACAAGAAATACTTCATACATGAGGGACAATGATGATAATACAACAGTAGCCAAACCACCACGAAGAAGAAAACAGAAAACAAGAAGGTGTGTTTAATAGATGCCAGTGAGCAAAAGGGACCAGCAGAAGGAGACTGTTTACATAAAACCAATACAGAAGAGAAATAAAACAGAACTGTTTTAGTTTGTGTCCTGTCATACAGCATGCTCCATTCAGGGAACGATCCCTATACACAAAGGCTGCCAGAATCCTAAAGCTTGTGGGTCTCTGAAGAATTGCTGTTGCAAGACAGAACTAGCAAATGGAGGAAGCAAGTTGAAATAGCTATTTTAACAAGAGAGAATTAACATTATAATAATATATTATGCTTTCATTAAGTACTTAATATAACAGAAGTTTTGGGGTTTCATTTTTTTTCCTCTCCTCATGCACTTCCAGCTGTATTACAAAGTAAGTTGCAGTTAAAGAATAAAATTAAACATTTACTCCTTCTCCATATTCAAAATACTCATAAAGGAAGCCATAGTTTAATTTGAGATAAGGTCAAAAAAAAAATAGCACCACAACGTAAGCTGTTTCGTAAGCAACTGAGCCAGCAAAATCCAGTTTCCTAGGAATGCGTGTGTCAAAGTGGTAGGAAGAGTTCAGGCTGCAGCCGCTCCTTCTGCAAGGATCTCTCCATCTGCTCAGGCTGCCTGCTGTCAGCCCACTGCTGGGTTTATTGGAGATAAGCTTCTACCCCTCTTGTAAATGCAACTGGAATTAGTCAAGAGGTTTAAAAGTTATTAAGAGCTAGAGTGAAAGACAGACATTCACAGAGGGAGTTGCACATAATCTCTATTTTCTTCGAAAGCCAGGCTAATATACACACTGACTGCAAATAGCTCAGCCTTGAATTTTCACTTGCAGTTACAAGATCACACTGGAGATGTAAGCCTGGCCACCCAGATCACAGGACACTGCTGTAATTCCATCTGGATGCATGAATTTCTCAAGACAGGCATAGAGAAATGAAGGAAAACTCCTTCATTAAGCAGCAATAGAAGAACAAAAAAAGATTTAAATAACCTGTATCTTCTTTTCATGAAATACAAACATTGCTGACGGCCCATAAAAACACAACTGCCTTGAGCAATACAGATATGAACAAACTTCATAACAGCGTAACCAAGCTCACAGAGTACTGCGTTTGTTTCATTGCTTCCTAGAAGCTATACACACAAACAAGCTCAAAGGTAGGTTGGCTCAGGTAGGGTTCAGTTTTCGGCCCTCTACACACAGCAGGGTAGTTACGAAGGAGACTTAACATTTGGCACATCCCAACAACCTGCAATGGGCAGAGACTGCTCCCAGTCAGCAGAACCAAAGCTTAGTGATCAGCACATCCAAATCAGGAGAGGGTGCACCTCAAAGGCAAGGCACTGAGAAAGAGAAAGGCACCATAAACCAGGGTAAAGACTGCTTCAGGAAAGCTACTGCGGCTGAGACACACTCAGCTCTGTCAGCAGTTCTGCCAGATCAGCCCCCTTACAGATATTGCTTGGAGAAATTAGAGGGTAAAAATATTTTATACTTACTATAAGTAATATATAACAGCTATCTGTGTACTTATAGTAAAATAGATTAATAATAATCATCTGGAAGATTAAGAAACCTACACGTTTCTGTGTTGATCTTCACCAGAAATGAGACATGAAGCAGACTATCTGGTAAACAGCAATGGCAGAAATAGGAAGCAAAAGAAGAAGCTGATCATGAAACAGACTGCAGAAGGCCAATAATGGACTGGTGCTTTAATATAGTTTCCTGAATTCTCCTTTATATTCTACACTAGCTAAACTCAGGAGTCCTCCACAAAAGCTGATGTGTCCTACAGTTGTCAGGTAGCATTTAATTCTATTTACAGGGCTGGAGCTAGGATGAAGGCAGGACAAGGTGAAGATGTGATGGATTTCACAGATTGCATGAGCTCATGGTGGAGTTTTATGATAATGGGGAATAACTACAGTACTCTGGAAATTTTACCGATCCAGTTTCCAAGTGAAATTCCAAAGTAAATACAAACACTCCAAAGATATGGAAACTATCTGCTCAGAAGAAAAGTTTTGATCAATGCAAGCAAAACCGAGCACTTGTGTACAGCAAAAGAATTTATGCCTGAGCACACAAAGTCAAAATCTTATTTTTTTCAAGGCCCATCTTCACTCTTAAGTATTTCAGATGATCCTTTGGATGTTATGTGGTGGAAAAAAAGAGAATCATTATGTTGGAAGGCACCCTTACAGGTCATCTAGTGCAACTTCCCTGCAGTGAACAGGGACATCCACAGCTCTATCAGGTGCTCAGAGCCCTGTCCAGCCTGACCTTGAGTGTCTCCAGGGGTGGGGCATCCACCACACGTAAGGCTGCATTATGTAAGTGTTAGTCCACCTCTTCCATCCTAAGTTGTTTCCACTCTGTGTGAACAGGATGCGGTTTCATTAAACTGGCACAGCGGTACCTGGAAGACAACACAGCCAGGTCTTTCCATGTAAGATGCCGCTACCCACTTGCCATTCTTTGGATGAAAAGACGGAAGTGATCCTATAGGAAGAAAATGCCATTGTCTTGCCAAAACTAGATCCATCTGATGAAGGTTTTATTTCTCACGGTAAGTAATTAACAAGTACCAGACATTATTTCACTTTCTCTGTTCCTCTTCCCCCCCCCCCCCAGCAATTTGAGGAAGGTCACTTACATGCCATCACTGTAAATATCACCACCAGCATGCAGCCAAGGTATTTGAAAATCAGCTTTGTACAAGCACTCTCAGCTCCAGTATTCAGTGACTTCACAAGCAGGAAAGCTCTAAGTATTTCCAATTTGATTTGAAGCATACAGATTGTGAAATATCAAGTTATTCCCACTGCTTTTCAGCATGCAGGCAGAGAAGCAAGTGTGTTTTCAACAGCTCCCTTCAGCCATCAGAAGTAGAAAAGAAATAAAAATTATCATTATGATCTTTTTGCCTGATCTCCTTAAGGTCAGTGAAGTACAAACATTACGAGCTCCTTTCCGCAGAGGAAAATAACTGCCTTGTAAAAAGAACAGCTGACCACAGCCTAAGCTGGGCATAGCAGAATTACCAAACCCAGCTGAGTGATGTGTTGATGTGTAACTACTTTCCCTTTCCTTTTTTGCAACTTGAGATGTAAGAAAAGGCATCCAGTTAAAAGCAAATCTCCCAGTTAAGCCACAGCCTATTGACACAGCTGCCTATCAGTACAACTCCAAGGGAAACACAAGAAGAAATGCAGCACATTCTGATTTCCCCATACACCCATTCTCTAGGAGAGAGAGGGGCTACACACACACAGACCAAACTGCAGGATGATCCAAGCTGTTGTTTGCTCTCCCAGCGCTGATGCAGGGAAAAACAACAGCTCTTTGCCAGCTTATGGGAGCATTCTTGTAAATACAGCAGATACACTGAGGCCATTCATATCCTCCCCATATGGCACCGCAGCCAAAACTCATGGTTAGGATAGCAGCCTTGTCCTTTCCATTGACTGAAAGGAAAGTTGTCACAAGTTATTCGAGGGGAAAAAAATTGAAAATGCACACAAAATGTGACAAAGATGTGGAATGTAGCACTGGAAAAAATCTCTAAAACAAAAACAGTTCATTACAATATCATTTCCCACAAATTATTGCCTTAAAATACCAAGCTATGCAGAATCCAGATTGTAAGTGAAGATAACTCATGATATTATGCTTCAAGGACAAAACCCTACAATAACATCTTGTAGACGATGAACACATGATTTGGCCTAGCAGTTCCTAGAACAGGAGCAAAGAACATTTGGAAAGGACAAAAATTAACCCTTGTTTTTACCTAAAAAATGTCTCAATCAAAGGAGTTGCATCACATTGAAACGTTGCACTCTTATTTCAAGCACAGATGGCTTCTCCCTATCATGAGCAACATTCCAATTGCACAAGAGGATAATGAAACCTGATGGCCAGGGAACATAGGGGAGAAGGAATAAAACATCATCCCAAGGAAAAAAAAATACTATATTTTTCAAGTAACTCCTAAGCAAAAGATTTTTTTTTTCCCTTCCTAATTCTTCTCATTTAATCTTATTTTAGGAATGCAACACACTTCAAGTTGGGTCATTTTACCTTACCACAAGACAGTTATCCAAATTCTCCTACAGTTATATAAGTTCCCCTCCTTTGCCGCAAAGATCCCCTGAGGTATGAGCACTTTGCTTAAGGCATCAGTCTGCCCCGAACATCCCCACGCAACCTCCTTCCCCAGCCACACCCCCTCACTAGATCTCAGGTCCACAAGCAAAACACACAGACAACAAGCAAGGCCAGCAACCACAAGCTGTAACGCCAAGCAACTGGAACTGATGACATTTCCAGAAGCACTCTGCCCAAGACCATCACCACTTCAGCTGCAGCCTCTTCTAGGTCAGCACTGATAAAGTGATGTGAAATGAAGCAATCCCATTTCACAACATAAACAGTTGTTTGGCCGCACTGTGAACGATATAAACATATGGATCTATTTATAAACCGTTCTTCCTACTTATTGCGGAACGCAGTATGACTTGTTCCAGGGTAGAAATAACAGTATTTCCAAGAACAGAGGGAAATTTGGGCAGCATACTTCTCCACAGCCTGCCCCACAGGCACTCCTTGTTTAGGAGCCATAGAAACAAAGTGACACAAAGCTGCTACTTCAAGAAGATACCCTTGGTTTCAAGGGGAGAGCAACCTTGTTATCACGCACATGGCTTCTTCAGACACTTCAAAAGAAAGAAAAAAAAAAATCAATGGCAGCGTCTCTTAATTGCAGCGAATGTAGAAAAAATAAGGGAGAAAACATCTCCAGCTCCTAATTCTTCACCCTGCGACCCGAACAAAACCATTTCTCCCCAGAAGCCACACCGTGCGTTGCTGAGAACGGTCTTCTGGATGGAGGGCGAGCTCCTCGGTGCAAACCTCAGGACAGCAGGCACACAACTCTCAGGAACGGCTCTCCTCCCCGCCCCGCGGGCAGTGGCTCCACCGGTGCGCGCCCACCGCCCCGCGGGCGGCTTTGGCCCCAGCAGCGCAGCGCTCCGTGCCCTCCACCCCCCCCACCCACCCCGCCGCCGGGCGGCACACGGCGACGGGACCGTAGCACCGCGCGCCCGGGAAGGACGAGGCCGGCGGCTGTCAGCCCGGCGCCGGAGGACCCGCGGGGCCCTTACGTAAGGGGTTCCGGGCACCCCGCGGCCACCCGCTGTGGGGACAGCCCCTCACCCCTCCGGGATCCTCAGCAGAGCCCGCCGGCAGCAGCCCTCCTGCCACCGCCCCCGCCCCGCAGCCCCTGGCCCTCCGCCTTACCGCTCCGCTCCAGCCCCCGCCGGGAAGGTTGCGAAGGTGCGCGGCGCTACCCGGTGGAACCGCGGCCGGGCGCCGCCGCCCTGCGCATGGTCTCCCCCCACCGGCAGCCACCGAGCGAAGTGCGCGCGGCCGGTACCGCTCGCGGGCTTTTCCCCGGGGCCGGCGGCGGCGGCGGAGGGTGGGGTGAGGGCGCGCGGAGGCGGGCGCGCCCACAGCTACGCGAACGCCGTTAACCGCCGCGGTGCCGCCGCCGCTCGCTTTGAAGCGGCCGCGCCGCGCTGCGCCGCGCCAGGCGTGTGGCGCCCCCTTGTGGCCGCGAGCGGCGCGGGGATGCCGGGCTTTCCCGCTTGGCAGCCGCGTTGCTCCAAGCAGAGGCCGGGCGTGCTGCGTTGCGCCGCTCTCCTTCCTTTTGTCCTGGCTTGGCAGTGGCTGCGGGCCGGCGGCTAAACAGGTCGTTCGGCGGTAGGAAAAAACAATGTTTTTTTTTTTTTTTTACAAAGGAAGGCAGAAAGGTTTCAGCCCTGCTGCAAGGAAAGGAAGAGGAGAAACGTGAGGAAACCACGAGGCTGCTTTGCAGGTGCTGTTTGGCAAGCATTGTTTAGCAAAGGGACAAAACCGTCACAAACAAAAAATAAGCAAACCCCGGGAGCTGCTTTCCTGTTGTTGGCTTATGTATGGAGCAACAGGGAAGCACAAAAGAAAGCCATCGAGCTGCAGAGGTGGGCAGGAGGCTCTCCACCATTGTTCTCCACCCAGTGCTGCCACTGGCACAGCGCAGGCAGAGCCTGGTGCTAAATACAGGGCTTCGTCCACAATAGCAGCTCGCATGAAGGCTGCCATTATTCAGCTATTGTGGGTTTGTGTTGTATTAAAAAAAAAAAAAAGAAGGAAATGGTGGGCAAATTTAGGAAAGTAGAAAATTTTACTGCAATGTGTAACATACTCATGTAGAATGTTCAGCACAAATTATTTGACAGTATCATTCAAAAATTAATCTCAACATTCAAACACATTGAACTTCTTTCACACTGAAAAAGAGAGCATTGTAAAATGCATCTTACATGACAGTACTACCCATTACTCAAGGTATAATCCTGCCAATTTAAACTGAGACAATTCACCCAAACTTTCATCTGGACAACTTTTAAAAATAGGAAGAGCTGCGGAATACCCATAAACTGCAGTGTAAACTGCCGCCTGACCCAGCACTGTAGTGGCTGCACAGCTATGGGATTACACCTGAAAATGCAATTAGGCATATCTGTGTTCTCAGGACACAAATTTACACCGTGACTCTCAGGGTCACAATGTGCACGTAACCCTGCAGCCTGGGAGCAGCCCTGCTGAACCCAGTATTAACCCTCTGGTCCCATGCTGAACGTTAGCCCCAAACACAGAATAAAAGTCACGAATCTATCTGTAACCCAACATGAATAATAATAATAATAATCTAGGTTAATCAAGCTGCAGCCAATTTTTTTTTTTAATTTCATGCCGAAAATGAATTTTGTGTATAAAAATCCTAATAGCTATTCATTAACTTTTATGTTTGTCTGTCAAACCATGTCAGGCAAATTCTTCATTTACAGTGTACACAACAATGTGGCATTTTCTCTGGAGAAGAGTGTCACACAGAGCAGAAACATTTTCTCAGTTATGTGTGGCAGCAAGAGGCAATGCAGAATCCTCAACATTTTAAGAAATAACTTAGAACCTTGTGATTAAAACCATCCTCCATGCCTTCGTGTTCAAACTATTCACTGCGTTTTCACATTCTCAGCTCCTTTTGTTTATCTTGCAGCTTCCTCCTGCAGCACAGTGATCTCTTGCAGCACAACAATGGCCATTTACGGAGCAGAACACTCAGGGAAGCGTGGCAGGATTTCTGGCTCTGAATGGGGTTTTGTGCATGGCACATCTGCGTGCCGCGATACAGCTGGCGTTTTCTGCAGCAGCAGCAAGCGGGTGGATTTAGCGGTACAGTGATGCACTAAATCTTCCCTCGGGCTGGGGCTGAGCCAGCAGCAAAGGAAAATACTCTTTTTCTATCAATCATGCAGCGTCAGTGCTGAGGAAGAAGCCAGACTTCACGCCTGAGCTACAGGAGCACAGAGGAAGTCAAGCACTGCAGTCACACAGATTTGCACTGCCCATAGTTGGCACTCGGGCAAAACTCCAGCGGAGGTCAGCGGAACAGCTGCCAAAAGTCTGTGGGCTTAATGCGTGTGGGCCACATTTAAAATGTCACTGAGTATTAATAAGAGGAAAAAAATACAGAAATGCATCGGAAGTGAGGGCAAGATGCAAAGGAGCACCATTGAGACAGTGCATTTGCAGTTAGGACAGTAAAAACAGAAACGGAAGGAACTGTAAACTGAAACATTTTCACCGATTTTTCAGAGGTGCACCTTTTTGTTACTCAGAAGTAGCAGCTCCTGTTTAAGAGTTTTCCCCTTCAGTTCTGAAGATGCACTGGGTGAATGCAAAACATTTCTTTTTAAAAAAATCTGTAAAGATATGGGCACAATCAGAAAAGGGAAAGAAGGTGCGCTCTACACAGTACACTTAATGCATGCTGGCTCCCAATGTCTGAAAGAATTTAGACACGTGAGGCAGCCTGGGCAGCAAGTGCAATGGGCAGTGAGAACGAGCAGCACCCACTCAGCACTGTTTGTGCAAAGGTTATCCCCAGGCCTCCATATAGAGCTCTGGGGAGGATGGGACCATTAGCTTTGAAAAACTGTAATTAGAAAACTATAAAATTGTCAGAAAACCAAGAAAGCAGGCAGCATATTTAATTATCTCAGGGTGTTTTTATTTGTCTATTTTCTACTTTATATTGATGCTGCTAGCTCTTCAAACCAGAAAGAGCCATCACAAAACCCCATCAGTTTCACTCAGTATCTGCCAGTTGGCAACCAGCAGGTAAGAATCAGCAACCCTTAAAAGAAGGGCACATGATATATGAGCCTTGTTGTTTGCACATCTATGCCTTAGCAAAACAGAAAGCACGGGAAGAAGCACTGCCTGTATTCAAGAGAAGACACGCATGAAGTGCCTTACATATTATTCACTCATTTCAGAAAGGATCTTCAACAGATTTGTGTGCACAAAGCTATTAAAAATAATAAATCAATTTTTGCAGATAAAAGGAGTATGGACAAAGTTATGAATAAAATGCAAACATTGTTTTCACTGTAAATCTTTGTCAGAACTAAGGTCATTGTCAGTGTGAACCAAGAAGTTGCTTGTCATTGGGTAAAATTCATTTTCATGTTTTAGGAGACATAATAGTCTCACATGACTAAAAACAATGTTACCAGAGAAAATTACATCTCCCAACATTTTTGCAAATGCCATATGTATATATGGAGGAGAGGGAGAGAAACAACAGATGCTTTTAACAGTTCAGTCTTTAAAAGTGAAAAATGATATCTTCTAAAATCCTGATTTCCTGTTAAGTACATATAACGATAACAAGATTCTGACCCTCTGTTACCCCTGAAAAAGAAGCGGGCTGTTTTCAAAGGATTGCCCGTGGGCCCTCTTGTGAGCCAGTAAGGAACTGCAAAAACCTTTCCGTAAACACATTTCCTCATATGAGTTTCCACTTATCAACCACTCCAACTTTTTATAATGAGTTTGTTTGTTTGTTTTTCTTGCAAGCACACTTATCTTAACACTGTGTGAGATACTGTGTAACAACATTTTAATGGTTTGCCCTTAAGTCCTGGAAGGGCTCTGTAGGTGCTCAGTAACGTTCAACCAGTGAATAGGCAAGAAGATAATCTACATCCTAAAAACATTTAACATGTTCATGTATTGAGTTATACATCAGTCTGTATGGTATACCATATTGTATTTAACAGCATTCAACATATATATACACCTATATAAATATACATATTTACACAATTTTCTTTCCAAAATGCACGTCACAACTCAGTGTACTGAGTTACCAGTCCAGAATCATGTCTGCTTTACTCCACACATACTTTCCTCCTCGTTTTAGGAACATCTTTTCATCAAATCCACTGAATTTTATTGCCGCTTCTACACCAATGTCCAGGATAGACTTGGAAGGCTCTTTCCATCCATTTCTACAGTTTAGAAAACGCATCTGGAAAATCAGTATGAAATACATGAGAAAGTTAATTTGTAAAAGCTTAATTTTTCTACAGAATCAAGCAGAATGAACTTGCACTGTGATCCCACAACAGCCTGCATAAGCGTATGAAGAGTTTTGCTGAAGTCCTCGGATGGCTCAGAGGCTCATGCTTAGATACAGTGACGTACATTCACAGGAACAAAGCCATACCCAAAATCCTGAAGATTTAATGCTTTTCTTTGACTATATGTAAAATAAGTGGACTCCTTGAAACAGCTTTCAGGACAAGCTCTATATTTTTAAATTACAGGAAAGCAGCAATGACATATCTCTAAGATTTGCAAGATTACACATGCAAGCTAATGGCAATTCCTCCTTAGGTTACACTTATATTCAATTCTCACTGTGTTTGAGAGGAAGAAATTACACTTGTTCCTTGTACTATATGGTAAAAATTATTTTATGGAATACATAGAAAAAATTAAATTGGCTATCACTGTTGTACATATAGGCATATATTAGCATGCAAATATCAAGAAAAAAAACAAAGACTTACGTATTCATCCAAAATGAGGTATGAATCCCTCATCTGAAAGATTAAAATAAAATATTAGTACACAAATGAAAATTCTACTCTCATGAAAGTCAAGGACAAGACAAACAATTAAACTACTCTTTCAATGTCTGATCCAAGTCTTTGAACCAGGGTAGTGTCTTCCCATGGATTTCAGTGAACCAGGATCAAATTTACGGGAGTAAGTGACAGGATTATTATTATGACATGAACAAAGCAGAAATGATTTGAATATGACTTCTTAATTGTCAAGTTTAAATGTGGGTTTCTAGCTGCATAAGGGTGCTCTAAATAATGTTCAAGTTTGCTGATAACTTCAGCATCAGCAAAAATTAATCATTTTAGAATGCAAAACAATGTAAGTCATTTGCCAAACAAATGACATGACTATTTAAGCAGAGCTGTTTAATTATCACCTCAGCAGAAAAAGTTGTCAGTAGTAATCTCCCAGATCAAAAAGCTCTCAGGTCTGCATAAGCCAAGAGTAGAAGTAAGACACACTTGATGAGCTAAATGGGCATCTCCTGGGTATCTCCTACTTGTTTGTCCACCATGTCCCCCCAGAAATTACCTTCATAAGTGAAAGGAGAACCAAGAGTACAGACTGTCTTTACTTTGATGTTGAACCTATCAGACTCTTAGGGAAGGCATATCCAATTCCACAGGTTATAACTATTGCTTAGAGTTCACAACTCAACTGTGGAAAATTCAGTTTCTACTCTTTTTGTGCTGATACTTTTTATATCCACACAATTCAGAGGGCCACACAACACTGTGACAGGAATCCTACTGGCTTCCATAGGACTGAGATTAATGATTTTTTATTCTTTAATTAATAACTTTGTGCTCAGTAGGAAGCCTTAAAGAAAATAAAAACCCTTGGTTTCCACTGTAACAAAACCAGGTGCTGACTAGGCTTCACTGTAGTTCTTCTAACCCAATACTAATAGAGAAAGTGCTAATTCCCATGACACCTAGTAGTTCTCAACTATCTTTCCAGCTAGCCAAAAAATAAAGTTATGAAAGGACAGTCTTAATTTTACCTTCTGATTAGATTCAGGTACCAAACAGGGGACACCTTTGTGGCGTTTCAGGAATTGCTCAAAGTCTTCATCACTGATAACAAATTTATCTGCTTCTCTCAGAGCATCTTCCCCACTGTTCTCCCCTTCAATAAGCAGACACTGGAACACCTGAAGACAAAACACACCTTGGTAAGATTTTATGACTTTACAAGCCTCGAGGATAAGACACTACAAAAGCCTTCAGTAGTTCTGGTAGCAATATCTTTAATTTTTTCTGTCAGTGGAGCTACACTTGTAGAAACTGTGATTAAGTGAGTACTATACGAAAGATTTATCAAATTAGCATTGCATAGTTTGAAATGCAATTACACAGTCATGGTTCCTGACCAGATTTCCACATAAATCTTAACTGCTCTGGTGTTAATGAGGGCTCTGATAATCACAGCCAAAAAAAAACTTCTGATGGAACCTCAATCAGTATGGTTATATTACAGATGCTGGTAAGTGCTATGTGGCATGCAGACTATCAAGCCAATCTGTATTCTTCATTATTTTAAGTTGATTGGGAACTGTAAGGTTAGCTAGCTTCAGATGACCACAAAAAACATAGAGAAGATTCCACAGAAAAAAAAAAAAAAAGTTTGTCTACTTAATGAACTCCTTCTACAGGCCATGTCCTCAAATACATTCAGAACAGACACTGGGGGAAAAAGGATGCCTTTGCCATCAGCAAACTCAGAAACCCCAGCAAGAAAATAGGCCAGGAAGCTTGATAGAATGTTAAAATGTATGTCACATTTTCTTTATGCTTCTTTAATAAGTTGAAGATTTTGCCCACAGTGATTTTGCTTCTGAAAAAATCATGTGTGTACGCCTATTCCCATGAAGCAAATAAAATTACACAATCATAGAATAATGAGAAACTATTAGACAAGTTGTCCCCTATTTGTAAGTCACATTATCTCTACCCATATTTAAACTGATAACATAATGTATCAATTAATGCACTGCTAGTCAAATACATTATAATATATACACACTGTCCACTAATACTCTGTAACAGAACATTAATGTATAAAGTTCTACACTGCTAATTACATATCATTGTACACTAACTTCTCCTCATTTTCTCTACACTGTGACACATTATCAAATATTAAAGACGTTCCGTCTTATTTTTAAAATCATAAAAAAAATAGATCTACATATGGTGAAATAGTAATTTCCTGTAAATATCACAACAGGGAAGATTCTTGACATACTGGGCTCCATTTAAAGGCAGAAGGAGAGACAACCCATCTCAACAACACGTAACACTGATAAGATGTCCCCTAATACCACCCTAAGCTGGAGCTGGAGGCCTGACAGAGGCCATTAGAATTTCAGAGAATCCCAGAACTTCATTCCACTATTAGTTTTCTCTGAAGGGTGACCTATGGTGCACACTACTTTCTTACCTTCCAGCGCACAGGGTTGAGTGCCTTGATCTGCTCATTCATATCTTCCTCAACATTAAATCTGTTGATCACGGAGTTTATTTTGAAAGCAACAGCATACTCTCGGCACCACTGCCTCAGTTTATGCAGATTTTCCACGTGGTTCTTCTTTCCTTGACCACGGCCAATTAAAACGTTGACTTCCTCATTAAAACTATCACATGAAATTGCTAGAATGTCTAAATATTCACCTGAAAACAAGTTTCAAAAATCAATTAGCACTCAGTTTTTTTCATTTGGACATTGTTGTAATCTGCCTAGTTTCACTTCCTCATGATGTCACCAAGCATCATCCAACTACAGTTCTGTGAAAACACTGCATCAACCACAAAAGCCACAGCAGTGTCATCTTCAAAAGGCACACCACCTTTCTAGTATTATGGGGACAGGCTGGGCTATTCTTTTATTATGCTGGTGTACCAGAGAATAAATAGAACTGACTGCAAGTGTTCGGACATGTAATTAACAGTATTTCACTGGAAGTTACTTTTGTTTTGCAGGTACTGTAATCATAGAATCATTAAGGTTGGAAATGACCACTAAGATCATCTGGTCCAACCATCGATCCATTCCCACCATGCCCACTGACCACGTCCCTCAGTGCCACACCTCCACATTTCTTGAGCACCTCCAGGGATGGTGACTTCATCATATCCCTGGGCAGCCTGTGCCAATACCTCACCACTCTTTCTAAGAATAATTTTTTCCTAATATCCAACATGAAAATGAACCACTAAGAAGCCATCTCCTTGCATCTTTCAGGAGGCTGCTCCAGTATGTCTCCCGAACCCCACCAGCGCTTATTCTGCACAGTGAGCTTTCCTTACCATACTTCTTGAACCACCGTTCTCTGATCAGGCTGCCATTGCTCACAATGCTGACGCTTGGCAGCTTCAGCTCCTCCTTGCAGAACCGGACCAGCTGGCCTACAAATTCACCTCTGTCCTGAAGAAATGGTTCTCCTCCTGAGAAATTTATTTTCTCCATTCCTAGAAAACAAACCAAAGAATGATGCTATGAGCCTATCTGCCTATTGACTTCTACTTTCCAGCACCCCACTCCAGCAATATTAGGAGGGAACCTGACCATGGCAGTTACAAGATGACTAAGAATCATAGAGTCATTTGAACTGGAAAGAACCTTCAAAGGCCATCTTGTCCAACTCCCCTGCAATGAACAGGGACACCTACAGCTCCATCAGGTTGTTCAGATCCCCATCCACCCTGACCTTGAATATCTCCAGGCACGGGCATTCACCGCATCTCTGGACAACCCATCCTAGAGCTGCACCATCGTTAAAGTAAAAAACTTTTTCCTTGTATCCAGTCTAAATCTTCCCTCTTTTAGTTTGAAACCATTTCCCCTTGTCCTAGCAGAACAGACCCTGCTAGAGTCTGACTTCTTCAGTGCAGTGTGGTTCAGCCTGTGGTTCCGTGAATCCCTCACCGTACCGCTCCTGGTGTCCCCCAGACTCACCTGCCTCCTTGAGCATCGCCAACCCCCGCTTGGCTTCCTCCAGGGGCAGCACAAAGGAGGTCTTGGCCGTGTGGAAGCAGAAACCGCACTTGTAGTTGCACTGCCTGGTGAAGTGGTAATTGACGCTGGTGGGCGTCGGGACCGTCTCGTCCTGGTCCTCCCGGGGTGTCACGGGGGTGCTGGGGCTGCAGCCCGGACGCCGCCTCCAGGAGGGCAGGGGCAGAACGAGGGGCACCAGCCCCCAGCACAGCGCGCTCAGCTGCCCGCGCAGCGCCGCCAGCACCGCCCGCGCCAGGGCCAGCGGCAGGTGGCCCAGCACGCCCAGCAGCATGGCTCGGCTCGGTTCGACCCGGAGAGGTGCACTGAGGTTCAGCTGGACCGACTCAATTTTGCTCGACTTGACCCTGATGGGTTCGAATCGGCACAGCTCAACTCAGCTTGGTCAGGCTCGGCTCGGCTCGGCTCGGTTCGTCTGAGCTCTGTCAGGCTCGGCTCTGTGATGCTCAGCTCTGTCCGGCTCGGATCTCACGCCGCAGCGAGGAGCCCGGCGCTCCGCTTTATAAAAGAGCAGAGGCACAGCTCGCCCCGCCTGTCGCGGCACGGTACCGCACGGCAGGGGGAAGCGCCGGGTTTCGCTTTCCCTTCTCGCTGAGAAGAAATTTGGCACCGAGCCCGCTCTTCTCGAGGCCACGGTGTAGCCGTTGTCACCTCCGTAGGGCCAGGCACTTTCAGCACCTGAGGATTCCTACTGGGTGTGCGCTCCATGGCTTCGGTTCTTGCAATGGAAAAGGGTGAGGCAAGGTGACAGCTGAGCTTGTGTTCTGCTGAGCGCAGTGAGGCGCTGGCACAGAGCAGCTATGGATGCCCCATCCCTGGAGGTATTCAAGGCCAGGTTGGATGGGGCCATCCATCTGGTGGCTGGCAACCCTGCCCACTGCAGGGGATTATAGGTAGGTGATCTTAAGGTCCCTTCCGACTCAAGCCATTCTATGATTCTAGGATTCACTCTCCTGGAGCTGACCTGTCCCACTAATGGCTGGAGCATAACAGATGGGGTTTCAGCTTTCCCCCTAAGCCAGTGTACAGGTTCTCTATCAGCCATCTTTGCTGGATCCATGTCAGCAGGGTGGGAAGAGAGCCTTCCTGCTGCGTCTGGCCTTCATAACACCACCTCACAAATGGGTTGTTGCAGTATGACAGGAAACATCTCAGTTCCTGAGAGTTTCCAAAATGATCTTGGAGTTTATCAGCAGAGACCGTTTCAATGAGTTGCCCACATGAGATATGATCCACATGCCCTTCCAGCTCCTTCAGGTTTGTGTAAGACACAAGCTTAAGGATGAAAGCAGGCTTTTATGGTATCCTCAGTTCCTCCCTCAACTACATAACCCCTCTGCTTCATGTTAGAAACTTTCTCCCATGTTGTATCTTCTCTACTCCAATTCAGATTACTTTCTTACCTAATTTCTAAATTTTATTCATGCCAAGTTGAGCCAATGCAACTACAGGGAGCACAACGTTCTCTCTTCTTTGAGCTGAACATCAGTTATGGGTAAAAATCAGGGACTGGGCAAGCAAAGGACATCTGTGGGTTGGGGTCTATTTCAGGACTCTTGATCAGGGGGAGCCTGTTGATGAGGCCTTATCGTTTCTGCTACAAGAAGCATAGAGCTTGCAGGCTCTCATGTCATCTTTAACTTAGATTAGATGTTAGGGGGGAAAGTTTTCACTCAAAGGGTGGTGATGCCCTGGCACAGCTGCTCAGAGAAGCTGTGGGTGCCCCATCCCTGGAGGCACTCAAGGTCAAGTTGGGTGGGCCCCCGTGGTGGGGGGCAACCAGTCCACAGTTGGGGGATTGGAAATGAATGATCTTTGAGGTCCTTTTCAACCCAAGCCATTCTATGATTCTATGATCTTCTACTGAGAATGCTTGTGGTAGGTAGGCACAAGATCTTAAAGACTTCCAATAGTGCGTCTCATATGGCAAAATAAGGTTCAAAATATGTAATTTCCAAAATCAATTTAAATTCTTAATGACTACCAATTTATCTCAACACAAGATTTACATCAGATACAAAAAAAAACTCTGAGAGCATGTCTGAAGAGTAAAGAGTAAAGTAAAACATGACCATTTTTGAACTGTGTTCCTTTTTTGAAAGAGAGGATCTGTATTTCCAGAAAAAAAAAAATGTATAGGGAACTTAACACTGAAGTTTACTCAAGACTTCCTGTTCTTTATAATTTTCTTTGATCTTTCTTAGGAAATGGCAATTATGAAATCTCTCTAATTTTTTCCTCAACTGAGTGTGTTTTCAGATGATGCTCTCTGCATAACGTGCCAAGCCCATGTCTGATTGTTACTGCAACATAAACCCAGACCTGGATGTGCCCCCTGAGTATGTACAAGTACTAGCAATCTACAGTAAACGCTGCAAGCAATGACTGATTTTCTGGCCTACAGCCTTCAACAAGTGGGTCAGAAAAGCACGGTGGTCTCCGTAAGAGGCAGGAGATCTGACACCTTCCCTCTGTTATTGATAGCACTCTTGCAGTGAGAGAATGGCACCCCAGAACTCAGTGTGTTTCAGTTCATCAGATATGCATCAAAAATATTTTCAATGTACATATAATCTTTCAGAAAAGTTTGAATGCTGGTATTAATGGCAAACTGGATGGCACACAGACTCATGACTGGCATAGAAGAATCCAACAAGCTATACGTGGCTAATATTGCTGTGCTCCCTTTTTGCTAGAAAAGCAGAACTTGAAAATAATGTTGCAGGAGAACAGTGCTTTTCACATATGTAGCACATTTGCTCTTCAATATCATTTCCTGTTATACAGAAGACAAAATGATGAAGGTTCAGTTGAAGAAACTGAAAAATGTTAGTGTCAGTTAATTTCAAAACAGAACTATATTCTCTACATCTATTCTAAACACAAAGATCTGTCCTGGAGAAAAAAAAAGGGAACTCCAGTCTCCTCTGTTTTTACCTGGCTATTTATTTATAATTTGGTGTGAAGCACCTGAAATCTTGCACAGAGATAGTTTTAAGTAGTTAGCTAGTGGAGCAGAAAGTCACACACATAAGTGATCTCTTAAACATACTATTAAAATGGAAAGAAGCACCAGCTGCTTGGCTCAGGAATGCCTGTAAACTGGGTCAGATCAGTGTGGTGGGAGGGGAAAATGGAAAATGGAAAATGAAAGTAAACATTCAGTCATCGGGGAAAGGCAGCAGTACTGTTAGGAAACAAGGAAAACAGACAAGCAAGGAACCAGAGAAGTCAATGAGGAACCAGGTCAGATTTTCAAGCAAAACTTGGCTGTGCGTCAGTTGGAACTCAAAGAGCTGAGTGAACAAAAATGTAGCAGATAAGCTTCAGTGTAGAGAAATGTAACACAGTGCACATATGAAAAAATAATCAAAACCATATTTGCATAATGGTGAGCTCAGTAGTTGAACTTCCATCTCAGGAAAGAGATCTCAGAGTGCAGTTACCCTCCTGAAACCACTGGCTCTGTGAGACGCAGCAGCCAAAAAGTCAACACAAATTTAGTAACATGTGGAAAAGTGTTGAGTGTAAGAGAGATGTCATTGACTTGCTGATCTGTGCAAACTGGGCATACAGAGCTATACCTTGAGAAGTGGTACAGTTCTGGTCCCCACATCTTAGCAGGACCTCATGGTGTTAAAGTTGTCCTTGGAACCAAATGACCAAGGAAGCTGAGCAGCAGACAGGGCTCTCACTTCTACATGACAAACCTGAGGGAGAAATCTGAGTCAGCATTATAAAATCATGAAGGTGGTAAATAAGCTGATTGTTGAATGGTTATTTACCAAAGTCAGTAGTTTTATTAGTAGTGGGCACTTATTGAAAGAAGTAGGTTATGAGTTTAAAGTTCAAGCTCCCGAGGAATCTCTTGCAGAGTGTACTCTCCTTTATATTCTATGTTTACTCAGCTATGACGAGTCCACACCCCAAGAAATGTGTTCATTATTGGGCCCCTCACTACAAGAAAAACATCAAGGCCATGGAGCATGTCCAGAGAAGAGCAACAAAACTGTGAGGGATCTGAAGCACAAGTCTTATGGGGAGCACCTGAGGGAACTGGGATTGTTCAGTTTGGAGAAGAGGAGGCTCAGGGGAGACCTTACAGCACTGTACAACTGCTGGGAAGGAGGTTGTGGGAAGGTGGGGGTCAGCCTCCTCTCCCTCGTAACTAGCGATAAGACTAGGGGGAATGGCCTTAAGTTGTGCCAGGGAAGGTACAGTTTAGATATTAAGAAAAATCTCTTCTCAGAAAGAGTAGTGAAGCATTGGCACAGGCTGCCCAGAGAGGTGGTGGCGTCACTGTTCCTGGAGGTGGTTAAGAAATGTGGAGATGTGGCACTGAGGGACATGGTTTGTGGGCAGTGTGGGGGTGGTTTGACAGTTGAATTAGATGATCTTAGTGATCTTTTCCTTAATGATTCTATTCTAGGATTCTATGATATTCAGAAGTCAACTTGGGAATCTCCAAGGCGCAGTTTTCCAGCTATTTAAAGGGCAGAATGGGACTGCTGCAGGTTCTCCTATTTTGTGGATACATATTTCAAAACCACAAATCCACGTTTTGGACAGCGTCACTCACAGCAGCTGTCAAGAATCATGGATTCATACAATGTCCTGAGTTGGAAGGGATCCACAAGGATCATTAAGTCCAACTCCTGGCACCACACTGGAGCACCCAAAATCCAACCCTATGTCTGAGGGCGATGTCCAAACGCTCTTTGAACTCCAGCACTCGGGGCCGTGCCTCTGCCCTGGGCGGCCTGTTCCATGCCCACCGCCCTCTGGTGCAGAGCCTTTCCCTAATACCCAGCTGCCCCTCCCTTGACACAGCTCCGTACCGTTCCCTCGGATTCTATCACTGGTCATCTGAGAGAGGAGATCAGAAACACAAAAAACCATCTGCCGCTATCTTCTTTACACTTTCACTTCCACCCCAGCCACCGCCAGCCTGCACGGAGAGATATCCCCCGGAGAGCGCTCCTGTGATCCTCCAAACGAGAGGAGGAGGAGCAGAAAACCCTTCTCCCAGGGGCACAGCCCTCGCGTTTCCTCACAGCCACGAGTTAGTTTCGTTTCTCGCCGGCTCCCCGACACCGCCCTCCCCTTTCTCCTCCCGCCCCGGTGCGGCAGCGGCAGCAGGCGGCGATGCTGCGGGGCTGCACCGCGGGGCCGCCGGGCCCCCTCCGCCGCGCCCTGCCCGCCGCCGCCCCCGCCGTCCGCCGCCGCCTGCGGGAGGTGAGCGCCCGGGGGGCCGCGGGGAGCTCCGTGCCGTGCGGTTGGCAGGCAGGTGCGAAGGTTTAACTCTCTCCCGCAGTGCGCGACGCGGATTCCGGAGGCCGGAGCGGTGCTGGACATACTGGAGAAGTGCCCCGAGAGTCAGCGGAAGGGAGAGTTTCCCGTCGTGGTGTTTGAGGGTCTGGATGCCACAGGTAGGAGCGTGGTGTGGGTGAAGAGCAGTAGGGGTTGCTGGGAAGAGTAACCACTATGGCTTTGAGACACACCTAAGGCTTTAAAAGTCATAAAAAACGAATTATCTTCAAAAATTCAGGAAATCCTACAGACTTGTGACATGTACAGTTAACTATTATAAATACCAGTCTACCTTCTCTCATTTGCTAATTTTCATTCTGTGTGTTGAATTCGTTGTCTATGTAAATGAAGAAACACAAAATGTGGCATGCTGGAAATTGTATTTATTGTGCAGATTATGAAGCATACTTTTGCTGACAAGTAAACTCAACTACAAGAGCTGAAGTAGTAGTGGGCTAGGAAACTGGCAACAGTTTGTCACAGGGAGAAGTGTGAGTTGCTTCTGAATAACTTTATTTTCTGTATTTTTGTCAAAGAGAACTGAAAATCCCTTCTAAAAAGCAAGTATTCGTTGATAGTATCCACGCAGATCGTCACATAGAAAAATACTGTAAATGGGTACATAGAGAAATTGGTTTCATAATGCATTTAAAGGAGTGAATCTGGAGAACCAGTGGGAGGGAAGAGAAGGACATCCAGAGACCTAGAAGTGGAGTAACAACCTTTGAGTCAGGCTCATAAGCATTTTCCACCGAAAACCTTATCACAAGGCACTCAGGCTACACTGGTGTCAAAACATGTACTTTGAGTAAAAAAATAGGAGCAATTTTCGGTTTTTAAAATTCAGCTGTATCTGAAGTGATATATAACAAATGTTTCCTTTTGTAAATGAAATGCAGGCAAAACCACAGTAACACAATCAGTTAAGGATGCCCTGGGCGCTGTTTTGTTAAGGTCTCCGCCAGCTTGCATCAGCCAGTGGAGGACAATATTTGATGAAGAGCCAACACCCATTAGAAGGGCCTTTTATGCTGCGGGCAACTACATCCTTGCTTCGGAAATAGCGAAAGCATCCACTCAGGCACCTGTGATTGTAGACAGGTTTGTTTATTTAAGAAGTGCTCTTACATCAGTACCATCATCCAGTTGCTCAGTGGAAAGAGATGAGGAGAGGAGAGGAGAGGAGAG